>NW_026879666.1:0-28099 GCF_032173495.1 Musca vetustissima | reverse complement strand
TACGGTATTATGATGTATGCATGCAGGACAAATCTCAAATAATATTTGAATCGTTTGGACGGTAAAGCGATTAAATATTTTTTACAACATACGATACGGTACAATGGTACAATAAACTATAATTTGTGTGTGGTGTCAAATGAATGATTTGTTGTAAAGACTTTGGAACACATTTGGGTATACAAACTCAAAATATAGATATCGTATGGAAAATTGTACAATAACAAAAGTTAGCTCACTTAGTGTCTTTAGAATATATGCGGATTACGATTTTTCGAAATCCTTGCATTTTAGGTATATGACAGGGATATACGTAGAATTTTGTTTCCTTAAATAAAATATGAATAGTTGATGCTATAAAACAGTGTTTTATTATAATATTTATACCCTTCACCACACTGTGGTGCGGGGTATTATGTCTTTGTGCATACCTTTGTAACAGGCAGAAGCAAAATCGGTTAAGATATAAGAGATAAGATTAGATATAGCTCCCATATATATTTTCGTCCGATTTAATGTAAATGGTGCCCAAATTCCACATATATCTTTCGATTTGCACGAAATTTGGCATAGCGTACTGAATAAGTTTAATGTAAATGGTATATCTTTCTATTTGTAAAAAAATTGGCATAGGTTCAGATTTCCACAGAGCTCCTATATATATTTTCTACCGATTTTATTTCAAGTAAATGATGCAACGAGATTTCAAAATGTGGCCGATATGCAAAAAACATACTGAAATTGGTATAACTAAACCTGTGAAAGTTTCGATGAAATCGGTTTAGATTTCGATACAGCTTTTATATATATTTCGTCCGATTTGAAGTAAATGGTGCACCAAACTCCTCCTTCACCACACTCTTGTACAGGGTATTTTGTCATTGTGCATATGTTTGTAACAGGCAAAAGGAATCGAGATAGACCCATTGATAATATGCATAGAATCACGTTTTCAGTCGATTTATTCAATATTGTTACGATTGAGACAAAATTTTGCACATAATATGCACAGCTTATTCGATTAAATATTTTGTATATTCTCCATTTTTAGTGGTTGCACGAATACGGATTTTGCATACAGTCTGTCCATGTTAAATTGTAAACAAAGTACAGGTCGCATTTATAATCGGAATGAGATGAAAATTGCACGACTCATTTTTACAGCTCAAGTAAGATGTTTGCGAAAATCGGTTCAGATATAGTTTAGACCAACTTTGCAATAGTCGATATACACGAAATTCTTCATAGCATGTTAAATTGAGTGTAAAAGGTTTTTTGTAGAAATTTTCTATATACTTTACAACAAGCAATCAAAATTTTAAACCAGTAAGGAAAGTAGTAAAATCGGACGGGACCGACTTTATGATACCCTTCACCACTTTGGGTATATTCAACAGATGAATCATAATAGATGACGAATTTTTGAAGGTCCATTAACATGAAAATGGATCCATAAATATGTCATTCTGCAACCCACACTAAATTTTTCATTTGGTCAGATATAGGGTTGCTTCTTACAATGGGACAAAATTATATAAAGCATGTATATATATAAACTATATCGAAATCTAAACCGATTTCATTGAAACTTGTCACAGGTTAAGTTATATGCTTTATGTACTTAAAATCGGGAGAAAATATATATAGGAGCCCTATTCAAATCTGATCCGATTTTAAAACTTTCCACACGCTAGGAGATTTCAACTAAACTTGCCACAAGTTATGTTATAGTAACTTCAGTACGTAGTGCAAAATTTTGTGCCGGTTGGACACACCTTGACGAAGCATTTATATCCAACAACAAAATGCTTGTGCAAAATTTGTGTCAATTATGTGTAAAATCGGACGAAAATATACTTGTAGAAGCTATATCAAAATCTGAAGCGATTTCAATGAGACTTGTCAGTTCATTTTACCAAATTGTGTGGCAGTCAGACAAACTTTGGGTCTATAGTGCACAATTTACATACACTCGGAAGAAAAAATATATAGGAGATATATCTAAATCTGAACCGATTTTCAGGAAACTTAACACACATCATTCTAGACTTAATTCATTACGATATGTCAAATTTCGTGCAAATCGAAATATATATAGGGACTTTGGTGCAAAATTTACATTAAATCGGACTAAACTATATATGGGAGCTATATCTAAATCTGGACCGATTTTCAGGAAACTTAACACACATCATTCTAGACCTAATTCAGTACTCTATGCCTAATTTCGTGCAAATCTAAAGATATATAGGAACCTTCGAAATATATATAGGGACTTTGGTGCAAAATTTACATTAAATCGGACGAAACTATATATGGGAGCTATATCTAAATCTGGACCGATTTTCAGGAAACTTAACACACATCATTCTAGACCTAATTCAGTACTATATGCCTAATTTCGTGCAAATCTAAAGATATATAGGAACCTTCGTGCACTATTTACCTTAAATCGGACATAAATATGTATGGGAGCTATATCTAAATCTGAACCGATTTTTTCACAATTTCAATAGGGTTCGTCCTTGGGCCAAATAAATGAGCTGTACCAAACTTCATCCAAATCGGATTATAAATGCGACCTGTAATTTGTTTACAATTTAACATCAACAGACGGACGGACATGCATAAATCGACTTAGAAAGTGATTCTATGACTATTCTCAAAAGGAACCATGGGTCTATCTCGATTCCTTTTGCCAGTTACAAACATATACACAACCGAATTCGGTTGAAAAACGCGTTCAAGAACCTAAAAATATCGAAAATTGGGGGTACCCTTATATGGGGGCTACCCGAAAATTTTGACCTATATTTATAATTTTTTGTGGAGAGATTTGCTACCCAATAAGAACTCAAATTACTAAATTACAGCCAATACGGTAAAAAACTTGTCAAAACCCCTCAAAAACTGGAAATTGGGAGGTACCCTTATATGGGGGTTACCAGAAAAAGTGGACCTATAATTATAATTTTTAGTGGGGAAATTTGGTACCCAAAAAGAAGCCAATGTACCAAATTTTGCTATTTTGTATTTGCTACCCAATAAGAACTCAAAGTACCAAATTTCAGCGAATTCGATTGATAAACGCGCTCAAGGACCGAAAATCGGGGGGTACCCTCATATGGGAGCTATGCCTAAACGTGGACCGATATAGCCCATCTTCGAACTTGACCTGCCTGCAGACAAAAAACGACTCTATGCCAAATTTTGGGGCTCGGTCTTAATTCGTTTAGACGCTAGAGTGATTACAACAGACAGACGGACATGCTTAAATCGTCTTAGAATTTTACGCTGATGCGTTACAAACGGAAAAACAAAACTAATATACCCTCCATACTATGGTGGAGGGTATGAAAAAGAGAACATGTGTTACCCATCGACCCTCAGTTACGGTAGCGTATATGGGTGAGCATGTCTGGTGTACGAATACGGATTTTGTATACTATACGTCAATCTGTTAAATTGTAAACAAAGTACAGGTCGCATATATAATCCTAATGGGATGGAATTTGTCACGACTTATTTATATAGCTCAAGTACAAAATTTGCGAAAACCGGTTCAGATTTAGACAAAGCTCCGGTATAAGTTTGCTCCGATTTTGCAATAGTCGATATACACGAAATTTTACATAGCATGTTAAATTGAGTGTAGAAGGTTTTTTGTAGAAATTTTCTATATATTTTACAACAAGCAATCAAAGGCATAAAAAAGAATAATTTACCGTATAACACTTACGGAAGATCTTCTGTATATACAACATCTTTGCAATTCTACCTAACTATGCCTTTCATTTTACATAGCCGCACAATCGTTTAAATTAACTGAACAACGGAAATTCTTTACAAAATTCTTTTTAAATATTACCTCTTTTCCTATTCAATTTTTTGTTCTTCTGTTTCTGCTTTTCATTTCTTGTGCATAATCCATCTCATTTCCTCATGGTTGGGCTAAGTTTGTGCATAACTTGATAAATGCTGATAATAACAAAAGGCTGTTGGCAGCATTAAAAGTTGCCTCACCGCTTTGGGGGAAATGAGTTTTTTAATTTCCTGTTAACGCAATTGTTGAAAAAAAGAAACAGCAGCTAAAGTAGTTCTGCAGAAAAAAAGAAAACTTCATAGAGAATTGAATGAAAAAGTATTAAAAAGAATTTGTTAAGAATTTCCTCTACGGTGTACTACTAGGCATACGCCTAACCGCCCACAGGCACATACACGATGGGCCATACCTTTAGTTAATTGAATTTGCATTATAATCGCATATGCGGAATATGAGTAGTATTCCTCTTCCCATTCACAAGTCTATGGCAAAAGACTTTTGTTTCATAATTTCCATTTGTTAAAGGATTAAATGGTGGGGAGAGAGAGAGGAAATAACTTTTGAAAAAGTCTTCCGCTTCGTTCGTTTGAGTGGCGCATTTGGCAGGGAACTAGAATGTCTTCCGACGAAAAAAGTATTCGCTGGAAAACTGTGAAATGAGTTCCATGAATTAATTTCAATTTAATTTCGTTTGTGAATCCAATGTAAAACGAAAGCATTGCAATTGTAAATGGCATTATAAATCACAATTATTAGGTTGTAGTTGTCGAATATTTCGACCGTTTTGTGGATGTAAGATTGAAACTTGGATATTTTTCTGACGCAGCACCCATATCCATTTTGTGGAAATGTTGAATGCATTAACAGCGTTTTATTGGTTTTTATACCCTTCACCACACTTTGGTACAGGGTATCATGTCTTTGTGCATATGTTTGTAACAGGCAAAAGGAAACGAGATAGACACAGGGTTCCTTTTGTGAATATGCATAGAATCACTTTCAGAGTCGATTTATGCATGTCCGTCCATCCGTCTGTCTGTCCATGTTAAATTGTAAACAAAGTACAGGTCGCATTTATGGTACGAATTGGATGAAATTTGGCCTGTGCCTTATTCGACCCAAGGACGAACCCTATAGAAATTGGGAAAAATCGGTTCAGATTTAGATATAGCTCCTATATATAGCATTCCCACATTAAATGAAACCTTTTACAAATTAAATGAACCCTTTTCCAAATTAAATGAAACCTTTTCCAAATTAAATGAAACCTTTTCCAAATTAAATGAAACCTTTTCCAAATTAAATGAAACCTTTTCCAATTGAAATGAAACCTTTTAGAAATAGAATGAAACCTTTTCCAATTGAAATGAAACCTTTTACAAATAGAATGAGACTTTTTCCAAATTAAATGAAACCTTTATTCTTTTCTAAGGAAATATAATATTTGCAGTAATTTTAAACCAATATTTGAAAATTAAATCAAAGAATATTAACAAATATAGTTGTATGGCTATGTAATTAACATAAATATTCTTTAATTCGGTGTGATTTCATTTAATATCTTTACTACATAAAACTAAATAAATAGTAATACAAACTGGGGTATTTCTCGACATTTTAATAAATAAATATTTAAGAACAAGAATTGAATACCCGGTCCTAAATGCGAAATACATATTTGACTTAATAAATTGTTGATGATTATCTTAATGAAGGGGTTCCCGACTTGCAGCTTGTGGGATTTTCAAAACCATGTCCATAACGTAGTTAGAACAATCTTGCCGAGTAAGCTTTTGAATACTTCGCTCGATTACATCAACAATGTTATGTTCCATTGAAACGTCACACAGCTCAGCTCTTGCACATAATTTTATTTTTGAAAATGCATTTTCGATTGGATTTAGCATTGGAGAATAAGGCGGTAAGAATTTAAGGTTGCAAAATTTTGGAATATTGAAGAAAAATAAGCGTGGAGGAAATAGAACTAAGTTGTTGACACCACAAGTTTTAAGTCTGATCGAGTTTTATATAGAAAGTCAACCTGGAATTACCCTCAAAGACATAAAAACTAAACTGTTGAGAGAAAATGAAATAAATATTTTCACAAGCTGCAGAGAATATGGATTACGGAAATTAAAAATTACGTTTAAGATGGCCTCTATTGAAATAGAACGAATGAATGACTCCAGAACATTAGGCTTGAGACAAAAATATGCTCAAGACTTTACAAAATGGATACCCCAACAAGGAGAAAAATTAATATTCATTGATGAGTGTGGATTTAATCTTCATATACGAAGAACCCAAGCCCGTTCAAGACAAGGAACAAGAGCACACATTGTGTTGACTACGGTCAGAGGTCGTAATGTCACTATAATTGCAGCCAATAAACAACGCGGGAGTTGTACATCACATAATCGTTTCTAATTCCAGTGTCAATGCAGATAGATTTAAATTATTTATAGAAATTTTTTTTTTGAGAAAATCAATCCAGAGTTGGAAAATAACGCTCAAATACACAAGCGACATGACATAAAAAATTTGATCGAATCCAAAAGATGCAACCTTAAATTCTTACCGCCTTATTCTCCAATGCTAAATCCAATCGAAAATGCATTTTCAAAAATAAAATTATGTCCAAGAGCTGAGCTGTGTGACGTTTCAATGGAACATAACATTGTTGATGTAATCGAGCGAAGTATTCAAAAGCTTACTCGGCAAGATTGTTCTAACTACGTTATGGACATGGTTTTGAAAATCCCACAAGCTGCAAGTCGGGAACCCCTTCATTAAGATAAGCAGTTACCTTATCATCAACAATTTATTAAGTCAAATATGTATTTCGCATTTAGGACCGGGTATTCAATTCTTGTTCTTAAATATTTATTTATTAAAATGTCAAGAAATACCCCAGTTTGTATTACTATTTATTTAGTTTTATGTAGTAAAGATATTAAATGAAATCACACCGAATTAAAGAATATTTATGTTAATTACATAGCCATACAACTATATTTGTTAATATTCCTTGATTTAATTTTCAAATATTGGTTTAAAATTACTGCAAATATTATATTTCCTTAGATAAGAATAAAGGTTTCATTTAATTTGGAAAAAGTTTCATTCTATTTGTAAAAGGTTTCATTTCAATTGGAAAAGGTTTCATTTAATTTGGAAAAGGTTTCATTTAATTTGGAAAAGGTTTCATTTAATTTGGAAAAGGTTTCATTTAATTTGTAAAAGGTTTCATTTAATGTGGAAATGCTATATATGTGGCCGATTTAATGTAAACGGTCCCTATATATCTTCCGATTTGCACGAAATTAGGTACAGCCTAATCATTTATGTCTAGAATGATGTGTGTTAAGTTTTCTGAAAATCGGTCCAGATTTAGATATAGCTATAGCAATTTCGTCCGATTTAATGTAAATGTTGCACCAAAGTCTCTATATATCTTTCGATTTGCACGAAATTTGGCACAGCATAATGAATTTGGTCTAGAACGATGTATGCTAAGTTTCCTGAAAATCGGTTCAGAATTAGATATAGCTCCCATATATATTTTCGTCCGATTTAATGTAAATGGTGTACCAAAGTCCCTATATATCTTTCGATTTGTACGAAATTTTGCATGGGGTACTGAATTAAGTCTAGAATGATGTGTGTTAAGTCTCGTGGTAATCGTTTCAGATTTAGATATAGCTCCCATATATATTTTCGACCGATTTAATGTAAATGGTGTCCACATATATCTTTCTATTTGCACGAAATTGGCATATCGTACTAAGTAAAGTTTTGAATGATGTGTTTTAAGTTTCGTGAAAATCGGTTAAGATATAGACATAGCTCCCATATATATTTTCTACGGATTTAATGTAGTTACTATATATGTATTTTCTTCCGATTTTATGTAAATTGTGCACTAAAGACCCAAATTTTGTCCGATTGCCACACAATTTTGTACAATGAATAGTAGTTAATATAAATTAATCTCTGGCAAGTATAATATAACATGTGACAAGTTTTGTTGAAATCGGTTCATATTTAGTTATAGCTCCTAGATATAGTTTCATTCGATTTTAAATAATGGTGCACATAATATCCAAAGTTAGGCCTTTTGCTACAAAATTTTGCACAACGTACTGAAATTTATATTACCTAACGTTTGCCACATTTTTTAGGAATCGGTTCCGATTTAGATATAGCTCCCATATATAGTTTCGTCCGATTTTGGTTAAATTTTTTTACTTTTGTATGACCAAATGAAAAATTTAGTATAGGTTGCAGGATGACATGTTTAACGATCCAATTTCATTTTACTGGTCCTTTAAAAATGCGACGTCTGTTAGGATTCATCTGTTGAATATACCCAAAGTGGTGAGGGGTATCATATAGTCGGCCCCGTCCGATTTTACTACTTTCCTTACTGGTTTTAAATATTTTTTTTTTTTTAAATTATATTTAAAATCCGTAATAATATCTTGTTCACAGTCTGTTCCTTACATTCAGAACACACATTCCCACACACATACACATTTGCACATTCTTACATTGTAATTGCCTGCCAATTGAATTCCTGTGTTCTTGTGTGTGTATGTCTGTGTGTTTTGAAAGAATATTTAATTCCGAGTGGTTTTCTTTTCATTTCTTCTTTCCCTTTTAGTATTAAAACTTAATTAAATAAACTAATGAATAAAATTCATTTTTCTCAATTATATTCCAAAACTAATTACAAACAATTCGATTAAGATAAAATGTTACTGGCACACAAATACATACACTTTTAAAGATATCGATTGAAATATTGTGTGTGTATAAGAAATATTGTAAAGAAATTCAATTTATTGATAATTATTATAAAATCAAAATTGAATAAGGATATATGGGAATTTTTACAAATTACACAATTTCACATGCAGAGGCAACATATTTTTAAAGGATAACGAAATGTATGTGTCAACTGAAATTCCAGATATATACATAGATAATACATAAGCAGAGATAGCAGATAGAGCAATAGTTAATTTATGCGATATACGTGAATCAGTTATTAAGGCAACTTAAATTTATTCATCCGTCTGCTCATATTTTTTTGTTATCTAGTTACAGAAATTTTTTATAATCGGTTGCTAGGTATTTCCAATCATCACGGAAATTTGCTCATTGGCGAGATTTGGGTCTACTATGATATTTCTGGAGTTTGGCCTGGTATATTTATTGTTTTTGAAAAGAACGTTGAAACTTTGAATTTTATTTAATTTTTCGTAAAGATCTTGGTTAAGCCAATGAACTATTTCAATGGCTTCGTATGTTCTCCGATTCGACTTTTGAAAATAGTTTGTAAAGTACTCATTGGGAAACCATTCATATCAACAATGCGAAGTTAATGGTTAGGTCTACACCACAAGACGAATCAAAGATTATATACAATATATATACTAGCTGGACCCGTGGCACTTCGCTGCCCCTACCAAAGGCCAAAAAAGTAAATCCATAATATGGTAATTTTTATTATTTATTATTGTCATGAGAAAAAAAACGTAACTCAAGTGGCACTGTTTTTAGCAAAATAAATTTTTTTCCAAAGTAAGCATGTTTTCACAAACTGAAAACAAAAAAAAAAAAAAACAGTAAGGAAAGCTGTAAAATCAGACTGGGCCGTCAATATGATACCCTTCACCACTTTAGGTATATTCTACATATGTATCCTAACAGACGTCGCCATTTTGAAGGAACATTGACATGAAATTGAACGAACTTAAATATGTGAAATTTATTTATATCTAAACCGCCTAACATCAATCCCAACACATGTCATTCTGCAACTTATGCTAAATTTTGTAAATCGATTTAAAGCAAACTTTACACACGCGGTTTAAAATTTAATCTCAATCAAACATCCATTGATTACATGGATACATGCATTTACCATGAATAGGTCGAAATTATATATGGAAGGTATGCTATATCTATACCTGAACCGAATTCAAGGAAACTTTTCACGAAATTTTGCTACACTATTCTAGACTTAATTCAGTACGCTATACCAAAATTCGTGCAAATCGTTTATATAGAGGCTTTAGTGCACCATTTACATAAAATCGGAAGAATATATATATATATATATATCTGAACCGATTTTCACGAAACTTTGCACACATTAGTCTAGACTTAATTCAGTACGCTATGCCAAAATTCGTGCAAATCGAATGATTTTCAGGGGCTTTGGTGCACCATTTACCTAAAATCGGGCGAAACTATATATGTGAGCTATATCTAAATCTGAACCGATTTTCATGAAACTTGGCACAAATCATTCTGGACGTATTTCAGTACGCTGTGCCAAAATTCATGCAAATCGAATGATATATAGCGACTTTGGTGTACAATTACCTAAAATCGGTCACTATATATGGGAGCTATATCTAATATGGGAGCTATATATAATTCTGAACCGATTTTCCCGAAACTTAGCACACATCATTCTTTACCTAATTTAATAGGCTGTACCAAAAAATATATATGGGACAAAAAATATATATGGGAGCTATATCTAAATCAGAACCGATTTTCATGAAACTTAGCATAATCATTCTAGACTTAATTCAGTACGCTATGCCAAAATTCGTGCAAATCGAATGATTTTCAGGGACTTTCGATTTTCACGAAACTTAGCACACATCATTCTAGACTTAATTCAGTACGCTATGACAAAATCTATCTAAATCTGAATCGATTTTCACGACACTTAGCACACATCATTCTAGACTTAATTCAGTACGCTATGCCAAAATTCATGCAAATCGAATGATATATAGCGACTTTGGAGCTATATCTAAATCTGAACCGATTTTCACGAAACTTAGCACACATCATTCTTAACCTAATTCAGTGGGCTATACCAAATTTCGTGCAAATCTAAAGATATATAGGGACCATTTACATTAAATTGAACGAAAATTTATATGGGAGCTTTATGTAACTCTGAACCGATTTTCACCAATTTCAATAGGGTTCGTCCTTGGGCCAAATAAATGAGCTGAACAAAATTTCATCCAAATCGTATTATAAATACGACCTGTACTTTGTTTACAATTTAAGATCAACAGACGGACGGGCGGACATGCATAAATCGACTTAGAAAGTTATTCCATGCATATTCTCAAAAGGACCATAGGTCTAGTTCGATTCCTTTTGCCTGTTACAAATATATGCACAAAGACAAAATACCCTGTGCCACAGTGTGGTGAAGGGTATAATTAATGTCAATTATTTCATTGAATTTTCTACTTATGTTTTTCAATATACATAGATACATACATATGAATTTTATGTATTTCAAAATATATTCTCATTGTTCCAAAATATATCCTCATCGGATGAACCGGATTTGCATCCATTATATTCAATACTAATTTGTGTATACAGTTCACATTATTCAAATCGCCACGTACTAGAATTGTACGAATTCTGTCATCAGTATTACTTTTTGATTCAGATATTTCCACCTTTATCATTTTCATAAAAACAAATTGGGAATTGGCAACACCACACAGGTGGTTTGTGAACTTAGTAAACATCTGTGGTTTGTATATTTACAAACATTTTGCTATAATAGTAAATTCTTTGCTATAATGGCCAATTCTGATATAAAAAAGGGGCAATTTGTATGGGGGCTACTGTTTCCCCTGCCCCCATCAAAAAATTAAGTACCCTATGTTACCACAAATGTACTCAAAAATCGACTGTGAAAATTTCATTAAAATCCGTTGAGTAGTTTAGGAGTATATAGGTAACACTTATCAAACAAACAAATAGAAATTGATTTATATATAGCCTCTAAACGAATTGAGAAAGATGGCCAATACATACATAGAGTCTTTTGTCTGCAGGTAGATCAAGTCCAAAGTGGGACGTTTAGGTATAGCCCCCCATATATGAGTAACCCCCAATTTTTGGTATTTTGAGGTTCTTGCGAGCGTTTTTCAACTGGAATTTGGTACTAAAAATTCCCCTAAATGTTATAAACATATGTCCATTTTTCGGGTAGCCCCCATATAAGGGTACCCTCCAAATTTCCGTATGTTGTATTGTGATACAAAACAAAAATGTTAGGTTCGAAATTGAGCTATATCGGTCTTTAATTAGGTATACATTAGGCAACTTGAAATGTTTGGTAATTCCTAGACGATATAATCAATATTGCTCCTCCTTTAGGTATAGCCCCACATATAGCTTTGCCCTCTAAAATATCGGACCACGGTTTGAGGTTTTAAAATTTTAGGGAAATTCCCATTAAAAATTCATGTGGATTATGGCTTACAACAGTAGCTTGGTACAATTGTCGGTATAGGCCCATTTTTTGGTGTGTTAAATATATCCTCATTATTCCTTACATCAGAATTCTCAACAGTGTTCCTTGTGGGTGGGCAAATTTTAGGAAATTAATATTAATATTTTTGAAAGTAATTTAATATTTGTGGTAAATCTTTGAAACATATTGTTTGGCCGGGTTCACTTGTTTGTAATATGCTCTGTATAAATATCCTACCCTTTTTGCTTTCATCGGAAGTTTTAACCACAATTCCCAAGGTCATTCGCTATAGTATAGTTCCACGTGGGGTTGAAACATTAATTTCAAATAACTGTCAGTATACCTATGATGGAGGTTATCCAAAGTTCGGCGCAGACGAATATAACGCTTTTCATACCCCACACCACACTGTGGTACAGGGTTAGACACATGATTTATTTTGAGAATATGCATATAATCACTTTTTGAGTCGCTTTCTGCATGTCGGTCTGTCCAAAGTACAGGTCCCATTTATGATCCGAATAAGATTGAATTTGGTACAACTCACTTATTTCGCCCAAGGAAAATCGGTTCAGATTTATATATAGCTCCCATATATAGTATCTCCCGATTTTAAGTAAATGATGCACCAAAGATCAAAAGTTAGGCCGATTGTCACAACAGTTTGCAAAGCGTACTGAAGTTACTATAGCATATCCTGTGTTTTGTTGAAGTCGGTTCAGATTTGGACATAGCTTCCATATAAACGGTGAGTTAAAAAAAAACTCCAACAAAGTCAAACGCCATAATTTTTACTTTTTATACCCTTCACCACACTGTGGTACAGGGTATTATGTCTTTGTGCATATGTTTGTAACAGGCAAAAGGAAACGAGATAGACACATGGCTCCTTTTTAGAATATGCATAGAATCACTTTTTAATTCGATTTATGCATGTCCGTCTGTCCGTCCGTATGTCCGTCTGTCTGTCTGTCTGTCCATGTTAAATTGTAAACAAAGTACAGGTCGCATTTATGATCCGAATTGGATGAAATTTGGCCTGTGCCTTATTCGACCCAAGGACGAACCCTATAGAAATTGGGAAAAATCGGTCCAGAGATTTAGATATAGCTCTTGTATATATTTTCGTCTTATTTTATTTAAATAGTGCACCAAACCACCTTTATATCCTTCGATTTGTACGAAATTTGGCATAGCGTACTGAATTGAGTCTAGAATGATGAGTGATGAGTGTCATGAAAATCGGTTTAGACTCCGACATATCTCCCATATATATTTTCGTCCGATTTTATGTAAATGGTGCACCAAGTTTCCTATATATATCCTTCGATTTGCACAAAATTTGGCATAACGTACTGAATTAAGTCTAGAGAGATGTGTGTTAATTTTCGTGAAAATCGGTTCAGATTTAGAAATAGCTCCCACATATAGATTTTATTTTTAACAACGCGGCGTACCGAATAGACTGCATCAATTTTGCTATAAATCGTTTTCCATAAATTTTCCCCACGTTACGCAGGCGGCTCTAAATCTGCTCGAATGAAATTAAAGTTAGGATAGGTTGGAGAAAGAGGGAACATAGACATGCAATTGTTAGGATACATATGTACAATATACCCAAAGTGGTGAAGGGTATCATATAGTCGGCCCAGTCCGACTTTACTACTTTCCTTACTGGTTTTTAGTTTCTTTGAATGAAAGCAACAAGTGTCGGAAATAGCATAAAATTTTAGAATATGTTGCCCGAATGTTGCTCTGCCGTATTTTGGCCCATTCCTGGCGAAGCGCTTGCTTGAGTTGATCGACACCTTGGTATTTTTAGAGTCAACCTTGCTTTCCAAAATGCTCCACACACAATAGTCCTACGGATTGGAATTCGGAGATTTTGGGGCCATTGTACGCTGGAAATGGAGCGAGGATCCTCATATTGTAACCATTTTTGGGTGGCGCGTGCTGAGTCCTGT
The DNA here is from genome assembly GCF_032173495.1 of Musca vetustissima. Taxonomy (NCBI): domain Eukaryota; kingdom Metazoa; phylum Arthropoda; class Insecta; order Diptera; family Muscidae; genus Musca; species Musca vetustissima. The sequence continues at coordinate 13,998 of NW_026879666.1, read as the reverse complement.
TGGAATGTCTAAGGTCTGCGACCAAAATGTTTGCGTGCCCAAGGCTTTATTACACACTCCAGCATATTCTCGCGATAATATTCGGCATTTATTCTGATGCCATGTTGATTAATACGTGCGGAGAGCGACCATCGGCTGTTATGGCGGCCCACACCATCAACATGGCCGGCGCTTGAGTTCTGTTGGCCAACTGAAGGTGCATATATTCAGCTGATCTCTTTGGCAAGTAAACACGATTATTTTGTTTGTTTACAAACTGCTGAAAAACTAATTTTTTCTCAACGGAGTAAACCAAATTCGGCAGTTCACCACTTTCGGCCAAGCAAAGCAACTCTTTAGCTCTTTTGAGTCTATATTCTTTCTGTTGTGGTGTAAGTTCTTGCACTTTTTGGAATTTCAATGGCTTTAACCCGAGCTCATTTTTCAATATTTGCCGAATGTAATATTGCGATATGCTCACCTCACGAGCCACTGCGACGGAGCTGAACACTGCGACGGAAGTTACTTACTTTCGAACGAATAACATGTTTATGGATAGATCTATGTCGGTTAACATTTAAATAAAGATCACATATTTTAGTTCATCTAATTACATGTTGATGGTACTTCAAAAATGAGACGTATGTTAGGATGCATCTGTTTAATATACTCATAGTGGTGAAGGGTATCATATGATCGGCCCCGTCCGAATTGTTTTTAAATTCCATGAATTCAAAAAAAGCATATAAAACATAATAACATAACTTCCTAATAAACATTTTGTTGCATTAGCACTGCAACCAGTAAACCACAAAAACTGTTCTAACTCAAGTGGAAAATCTTTGTTAAATATTTTGTCCCTACTTTTTTCGAATTTAAATATTCTACGAATAAATAATGGTAAACTTATTTACAAAATATATGGAAGTCAACTCAGACAAAAATTACAAAAATGAATACATACATGTATGTGTGCACACATACAACATTAGCTGTTCACTTGGTTATCAACTTATAGCAAATAAACCGCATTAGTTTTTGTTGTTGTTGTTGCGGTTGCTGCTGCTGGTAATGCAGTTGAAAATCCAGGAAACTTTGTACTACATATTTTTAAAAATCTGGCCAACTTCATTAAAACGTAATCTACTGCTAACACACATGGGTGTGTATATACGAACACACATATATTTATATATGTATATATACATATATTTATGAAAATATTACGAATGCAATTATTTATGTGCTTTTTCTCTCGTTTAATAGGGTGGGTAAGTGTGTATAGTTGTTATGGGATCAGAAAAGATTACTTCGAAAAAAAAAAAACCAGTAAGGAAAGTAGTAAAGTCGGACTGGGCCGACTATATGATACCCTTCACCACGTTGGGGATATTCTACATATGTATCTTAACAGATGTCGTCTTTTCGAAGGAACATTGACATGAAATTGAACGAACATAAAAATGCGATCTTTATCTATAAGTTCACTGTTTAAAATGTAATATCAATCAAGCACCCATTGATTATTTGGTTGACAATCAGCATGAATAGGTCGAGATTATATATGGAAGATAGCCTATATCTAAATCTGAACCGATTTCAAGGAAACTCACCCGAGATTAATTTATATTAATTTCAGTACGTTTTTGCCAATCGGCCTAGCTATGGGTCTATAGTACACCATTTACTAAAATAGGGCCAAATTACATATAGGAACTATATGTAAATCTGAACCAATTTCAAGAAAACTTGACACACGAAAGGTTATAGTAACTTCAGTACTTTGTCCAATATTGTGTGCGGGCCGGCCAATCTTTGGTTCTTTAGTGCACATTAAATCGGACGAAAATATATATTGGAGCTATATCTAAATCTGAACCGATTTTTACGAAACTTAGCACACATCATTCTGGACCCAATTCAGTACCCTATGCCAAATTTCGTACAAATAGAAAGATATATAGGGACTTTGGAGACCCATTTACTTAAATCGGACGAAAATATATATTGGAGCTATATATAAAACTGACCTGATTTTCTTGAAACTTAGCACACATAATTCTGTACCTAATTCAGTAGTCTGCGCAAAATTTCGTGCAAATCGAATTATATATAGGGACTTTGGTGCCCCATTTACGTTAAATCGGACGAAAATATATATGGGAGCTATATCTAAATCTGAACCGATTTTTCCCAATTTCAATAGGGTTCGTCCTTGGGCCAAATTTCATCAAAATCGGATCATAAGTGCGACCTGTACTTTGATTACAATTTAACATCTACAGACGGACGGACGGACATGCATAAATCGACTCAGAAAGTGATTCTATGCATATTCTCAAAAGGAATCATGTCTCTATCTCTCTTTTGCCTGTTACAAACATATGCACAAAGACAGTGTGGTGAAGGGTGTAATTAATGCGGTTTGGATACGAATACCAGTAAAGTTAGTCATTCGGAGTACTCGTAAGGTGCTCCCTAAATGTTCAGTATTTTGAACATGAGTCTCTGTAAATTGGTTTTTAATGTTATACGAGTTTAAACAACTTACTGACAGATATTTTACCATGACATTGGATCTAAATGAAATTTTGAATTCACACCACATGGCTCAACCGAACTTAATGACTTTTTTTCTTGTTTCAGATTAGAATGGAACCATATTGATATACCTAAAATTACAAAATTACGTCTACATATATTATAATGAAAAAAAAGCATATGCATTTATCCTTTTCACAGATTTATGTTGGAAAATCTGCACTATGAGGATGTTCTTTCGGCGGGCTCAAATGCGCACACAGCCATACACACACTCCATGCTACTTGCACACTTTGCATCAGACACACACACACACTCAGTGCAGACACAGACATACCGTTTATATTATCGTTATCCTGCTTGACTTCATAATATTAAAATATGCTTTTTAACTCCGGATTCATGTTGAAAGATTCAAACTAGGCAGTTTGTTGTAGCATATTGTAGCAACAAACTCCAACTAGTAGCAGTAGTTACGTTAGATTCTCCTGTTCAATGTTTAAACTCAATTATAAGTATTTAAAAAATGACTTTGGAAGCCAACCAGTATATTTTTTTTAAGAATTTTCTTTTTATAATAACTGCATAGCCACAATTTGAGCTCTTTAGAATATAATTTTTCATGTTGTAGCTAAAAGTGGTAACGGGAATAAAGCGCAAGTTATGTTCAACAGAGTGAACTCACAAGGCTAATGGATGGTGTTTCTTCTTCTTCCGGCTATGGTTTTGCCAAGAAGTTAGCCCAATTTTTTCACCACAGCTGTTTTTTTTTTTTTTTGATTGTTTCTTGTTCATTTCTCTAATAGGTAGTGGAGAAAAATAACTTTTGACTTTTTATTCTTTGTTAGCAGCATTTAAAGTGTTGGTTTAATAAGCTATGGTTTTTTCTGTTCTCAATTCATTTTCCTTTCTTGTTGCTGTTGATTTGGATTGGTCGGTCGACTGTTGCCAGATGGGCAATTAACCTGAAAAACTTTTCCCATTGTTTTTCGTCGTTGTATTTTTTGTTGTTGCTTGCCTCTCTAAGCGGTTTCCGTTTTCAAGGTGATAAAATAATGAAAAAGTACACAATGATGATTCGGTTTTGTGCGAATTGTAATTGAAGCAAAAATATTAACAGAGGCCGCAAAAGGTTGTGGTAAACGGTTTCATCAAAAGGAAAAGTGATTTTGTTGTTGTTTTCAATCATTAGAATTGAATATGAATAAATAACAGCAGAAAGAAATAGGGAATATATAAAGAATCGAAGGAGTGTAAATATAACGAAGATTACATTTCTGATCCTAGAATGATGTGTGTTAAGGTCCGTGAAAATCGGTTCAGATAAAGCTCCGGTAAATATTTTCGATTTATTGTAAATGGTGTCCTTATATATCTTTTGATTTCCACAAAATTTGGCATAGCGTACTGAATTAAGTCTAGAATGATGTGTACTAAGTTGCGTTAAAATCGGTTCAGATTTAGATATAGGTCTCTTATATATTTTCGTCCGAATTGAGGTAAATGGTGAACCAAAGTTTCGATTTGCATGAAATTTCGTGAAAATCGGCTCAGAGTAAGATATAGCTTCCATATATACTTTTGCGCGATACTATGGCTGCTCTATTGAAAAAAATATTTTTCACATACAACAAAAATTATTAGAGAGAAACTTTTTTATACCCTTCACCACACTGTGGTACAGGGTATTATGTCATTGTGCATATGTTTGTAACAGGCAAAAGGAAACGAGATAGACACATAGTTCCTTTTGAGAATATGCATAGAATCACTTTCTGAGTCGATTTATGCATGTCCGTCCGTCCGTCTGTAGATGTTAAATTGTAAACAAAGTACAGGTCGCATTTATGATACGATTTGGATAAAATTTGGCACAAGTCACTTATTTGGCCCAAGGACGAACCCTATTGAAATTGGGAAAAATCGGTTAAGATTTAGATATAGCTCCCATATATATTTTCGTTCGATTTAAGGTAAATGGTGCATCAAAGTCCCTATATATCTTTCGATTTTCACGAAATGTGGCTTAGCGTACTGAATTGAGTCGGGAATGAATTGAGTCAGGATGATTGGTAAGTTCCATTATTGCGTTTTGTTGAAATTGGTGCAGATGTAGCTAGCTTCCATATGTGTTTCGAACGGGTGTCTGATTGAGATTACATGTTTAACAGTACGACGTTTCGAATAGCGTGTAACAAGGTATGAGTATGTTCCTTCGGGGGAACATTGACATGCAATTGTATGGATACATATGTGCAATGCACCCAAAATGGTGAAGGGTATCATATAGTCGGCCCAGTCCGATTTTACTACTTTCCTTACGGTTTCTTGTATAAAATAAAAGAAATCAATATGATGACATTATTTCTTCGAACCAAAAACAAATATTTTTCCTCAATATCTTGTTTTGTTGTCGCTGTAATTTACAAACCGCTACACAGACTTGTGTGATTTTGATATCATATTCTTATTTTACGAAGGCAGATATATATCAACGTTTTTGATCCATATAATAAACCGCGCAATTTTAAGATTTTTATACCCTTCACCACACTGTGGTACAGGGTATTTTGTCTTTGTGCATATGTTTGTAACAGGCAAAAATAATCGAGAGAGACCCATGGTTCCTTTTGAGAATATGCATAGAATCACTTTCTGAGTCGATTTATGCATGTCCGTCTGTCCGTCTGTCCATGTATTTTTGTTAACAAAGTACAGGTCGCATTTATGAGCCGATTTGGCACAGGTCACTTAATTGGCCCAAGGACGAACCCTATTGAAATTGGAGAAAATCGGTCCACGTTTAGGCATAGCTCCCATATAAAGGTACCCCCCAATTTTCGATATTTTGAGGTTATTTAGCGCATTTTTTAACTGAATTCGCTGAAATTTGGAACATTGAGTTCTTATTGGGTAGCAAATCCCCCTACTTAAAATTATAAATATATGTCATTTTTTTCTGATAGTCCCCATATAAGGGTACCACCAATTTTCGGTATTTTAAGGGTTTCGATCGCATTTTTCGACCGAATTCGCTGAAACTTGGTACTTTGAGTTGTTGTTGGGTAGAAAATCTCCCTACTAAAAATTATAAATATAGGTCCATTTTTTCCGATAGTCCCATATAAAGTTCCCCCAATTTACGGTATTTTGGGGTTCTTGAGCTCGTTTTATAACTGAATTCTCTGAAATTTTGTACATTGGGTTATTATTGGGTACCAAATTACTCCATAAAAACTTATAAATATAGGTTCAGTTTTTCTGGTAGTCCCCATATAACGGTACTTCCAAATTTTTGTTATATTGGGGGTTCTGATCGTATATTTCGGCGAATTGACTGTAATTTAGTACGTCGAGTTCTTATTAGGTAGAAAATCTCTCCACTTTAAATTATAAATATAGGCTCATTTTTTCGTGTAGCCCCTATATAAGGGTACCCCCCCCCCCCCCCAATTTTCGGTATTTTGGGGTTCTTGTGTGCGTTTTTCAACCAAATTCTTTGTAATTTGGTTTTTTTGTAGTCGGATATGGTAACAAACCTCCCTCCCAAAAATTATTAATATTCGCCCCCTTTTAGGGGTAGTCCACATATAACCCCCTTTTTTGTGCATATGTTTGTAACAGGCAAAAATATAGAGATAGTTCCCATGGTTCCTTTTGAGAATATGCATAGAATCACTTTCAGAGTCCGTCCGACCGTTCACGTATTTTTGTTAACAAAGTAAAGGTCCCATTTATGATCCGATTTGGATGAAATTTGGCACAGGTCACTTAATAGGCCCAAGGACGAACCCTTTTGAAATTGGAGAAAATCGGTTCAGATTTAGATATAGCTCACATATATATTTTCGTCCGATTTTAACTTATGGATGCACCAAGCTCCAAATAGTGATCCGATTGAGGCAAAATTTTGCACAGAGTATTGAATTAGGTTTAGATAGTTATATGCCAAGTTTTGTTGAAATCGGTTCAGATTTAGATATAGCCGACTAAAGCAAAATTTTGCTTAAAGTACTGAATTAGGTCTGAATCTGGTTAATGTAAATAGTGCACCAAACGTCCAATATTGGTACGATTGAAGCAAAATTTTGCACAGCGTACTAGATTATGTCCCGACTGATGAATGCGAAATTTTGTTGGAATCGGTTCAGATTTAGATATAGCTGCAATATATAGTTTCGTCCGATTTTATGTAAATGGAGCACCATACTGCCAATATTTATCCGATTGAGACAAAATTTTGCACAGCGTACTAAATTAGGTCATTGATGAATGCGAAGTTTAGTTTAAATCGGTTCAGGTTTAGATATAGCACCCATATATAGTTTCGTCCGATTTAATGTACCACGAAAACAAAAAAGCGGATATTGCCCATATGCAGATATTTCTTTTGATCTTATGATCATCTTTTGTATATACTCAACGTCCGACTTTTGCAAATTCTTTACTGGATCTGATAAAGACCGATCTGAATGCCGTTGTTTGGCCAAATTCGATTTAAATATTATAATTTCCTTTGTATTTACATATAATCGACTCTAAAATTATTTTAATTTTATATCTTATATGTCATTTACAAAAACCTTGACTATTAAATATTTTTTTTAACAGAAAATTGTTAATTTACTGGAATTTCTTAATTTAATGTCATATATCGTCAGCTAAAATACAAAAAGGCGTAACTAACAAAAAATTGAAAATTGACTTTTTGAATCAATATTGAGAATGTCAATAAACTACATGTGTTGACAAAGTTTTACACTTCTGCGGTCAAAAAAGGAGCTTCTATTAACAAAAAACAAAAAGACGTAACTACAAGTGGTTTTATTTGATAAATACAAAAAGGCGTAACTAACAAGTGTGTCAGTGTGTTTATTTTATGCATATAACAATGATGTATTTAAAACAATTTTATAAAGTTTGTTAAGTTGCCACCTTTTTTACCCTCTATGAACACAAACACACACACAAATGAACTCAAGCATAAATGCGATAAATCCAACCAACTGTCATTATAATATAATTACGTTGACGATGAAGGCGAAGAGATAAAATACTTTTGTTAAACATTTTTGAATTGTTTCATAACAAATATTTAAACAAAAGTTATGCAAATACTTTGATATAAAATAAAATACCTACTACAGCAACTGCTGCAACGGCAGCATCCGCACCAATATCACACACTAACGTCAATAGTCGAATTGAAATGCATCATGAAAATGAATTTCATTGTGGCAAAGATTCGAAAAAGCAATCAAAACTGGAACAATTATACGAATGCATGTGTGTAGATGTGCAATAGAGGGGGTATGTAAAGAAAATTTTAAAAATTTTATACCGGATGACTTCGCAGTTAGTCATTTTAACTTAGGTCTCCAGAGCTATTTATTATTTTCTCAATTGCTGCATTGGTAGACAAGTTTAGTATTTTAAATTGTTTATATTTGATTGTGAAATTTGAGTTATGTTAAATTTTTCGACCCGCTCGGATGTACAACAGTTGTGTTTTAACAAAGGAATAAATACTAAACATCATCATCAAAGAAAATTTAATATGATGACTGTGAATTAAAATATGAATATGCAATGGATGATATTGTATTGCACTTTCAAATATACATACGAGTATATCAACCATGTTGTGGCAAATTTCATGACAGCAGATTTATATGTGTGAATATATGGGAAAATGTATTTAAAATAACCAGTAAGGAAAGTCGTATAGTTGGACGGGGTCGACTACATGATACCCTTCATCTCTTTGGGTACAAAAAAAAAAAAAAAAAAAAAAAAAAAAAAAACAGTACGGAAAGTAAACATGTACACCACTATGGGTATATTAAACAGTATTGTTGTATGAAATAAAATATGTGATATTTATCTAAATGTGAAACAAAGGTGTAAATCGACTTCAAACAAATATCAATAGGTCATCCGTTGGGCTAGGTCTGTACTTCTAGAAAACCCAACTATGTTATTCTATGCTCAATTTTGTACGTTGTGCAAAATTTGATGTCAATCTAACAAATATGAGGAATTTGATGCACAATTTACTTATATATGGATGCTATATCCAAATATGAACCGATTTCAACGAAACTTGTCACAGTTTAGGTTATACTGATTTCAATACGTTTTGTTCCTATCAGCCATATATTGGTTCCTTGGTGCGTCAATTACTGAAAATCAATCTATAATATAAGGGAGCTATATCTAAATCTCAACCGATTTTCACTAAACTTGGCACACATCATTCTGGATTAAATTCAAAGCGCTATGCAACATAAGAACTTGGTACATTATTTAGATTAAATCAGACGAAAATATATATATATATATATATATATATATCAGAATCGATTTTCACGAAACTCAACACACATCATTCCAGCAAAACTTGACACACATCACTCTAGGCTCAATTCAGTACGTTATGCCAAATTTCGTGCCAATCGAAAGACATGTAGGGATTTTGGTGCACCATTTACATGAAATCCGACGAAACTATATATGCGAGCTATATCTAAATCTTTACCGATTTTCACGAAATTTGGCAGACATCATTCAAGGCTCAATTCAGTATGCTGTGCCAAATTTCGTGCAAATCGAAAGATATATAGGGATTTTTGTGCACCATTTACATGAAATCGGACGAAACTATATATAGATATAGATCTAAATCTGGACCGATTTTCTCGAAACTTCGCACACATCATTCTAGGCTCAATTCAGTACGCTGTGCCAAATTGCGTGCAAATCGAAAGATATATAGGGATTTTGGTGCACCATTTACATGAAATCGGACGAAACTATATATGGGAGCTATATCTAAATCTGGACCGATTTTCTCAAATTTCAATAGGGTTCGTCCTTGGGCCAAATAAGAGAGTTATGCCATATTTGCTTCCAAATCGGACCAAAATTGTGACCTGTAATTTGTTCACAAGAATATATGGACAGACGTGCATGCATAAATTAACTCAGAAAGTGATTCTATGTATATTCTCGTATATCGTTTGTTTCGGATGTCACAAGCACATGCATAAATACTCTGTACCACAGCGTGGTGAAGAGTATAATAAATTGCATGACGGCAGATTAATATGTGTATAGATATGTAAGTCAGTATTATAATAACGTGGTCTGTTAATGGTAAATATTTCGGACATAACATCATAACATTTTAAGATTGAGATTTGTTTATACATTTATATATGGATTGTGTATTAAATTTGTCATTCACCAGAGACTCCATAACGTATATATTCTTCATTAGAATTAAATTCACGATAGAGATCCCAATAATTAAGATAGAGGTTTCAAATATTTGCACGGCATTGCTTTTATTTCTAAGACGGTTGGAATTACAAAGGGGGTATATCGGTCCATATACCCCAAATATACGGTACAATGGGGATTTTACACGTTTTTCAACCGATGTGCTACGTTTGGGTCTAATTCGACAGCAAATCAAATCATTCTCCGAAAATGATCAATTTTGGTCCACCTGTTAGGTTAGCCCCCATATAACGGTACCCACCGTTTTTCAGCAGAATCAGATGTAATTATACCCTACACAACTATGTTGTCAGGGTATTATAGCTTTGTGCAGCCCCAAGAGTTTGTAACGCAGCGAAATATTGGTCCTAGATCCACCTTTAAGTGTACCGATAGTCATATCTTGACTAGCTGAGTCGATCTAGACATGTGTGTCCGCATTATAATTTGTAAACACGATACAGACCACAGTTATGGACCAATCTTCACGAAATTTTGCCGGTAGGATGGTTTCTAGCCAATGAAGACCCCTATTGTTTTTGGTAAAGATCGGTTAATATTTAGGGGATGGAATGGACCAAATACTAATTTTTTGTCGGTTTTTCTGGTCGCTCCAGAGGCCGCAATTATGGCCCAAACAATTGAAAGTTGAAACATGGAGAAGGGGATCGGGCCAAAGAATAAGCATGCCTGTTTTGATAAAGATCGGTCAATATTTAGCGGGTCAAATGGACCCTGACTTTTGTGTGAAAAATTACAAAATTTGGATTCTATGGCGTATATATTTACTCCTAAAGGACATAGATCCGAGAAGTTGGTAGTATATTCAAGAGGAGTGGCTGACCTTTAAATTGATACCAATTTTATTGTCGTATGTTGTCGGATGTGGGGGTTACTCTTAAATATTTACTGGTGCTTACGTATTCAGATATTATATAGTAACCCTTACCAAACTAGAGGGCGGAAATATAACGCTGATCGATTTGAAATTTCCCATGGGGTTCCAGTTATGGACAAGGACAGCGCTTGTAATTTTCGGTGATGATCAGATAATAATTTTGGGATGAAGTGGACCGAAAACTTAATTTTTTGCAATCTTTGGAATCGATATATAGTTATAAGCCGATCATCACCATACAACCCACGCTGAAGTCAATCTGGACAAGTAATAAGAAGGGCTGTACATATTATTAGTAATATTCGGAAAATATGTCAGTGTGTGGAAGATGTGCTGTTGACCTCTAATCGGGCAAGAGGGTGCAAATATCAGGAAATATTTCCCAGGCTCGGAGTAAACTTCTTTAGAAAGTTAGAACTCTGTCGTAGTTGGGTAGGGTATCGTATGGTCGGCCCCGTCCGACTATACTGCTCCGCTCACTGGTTTTATTTTGAATTATCATGAGGTAGAATATTTTCTTACCAAAACCAGTAAGGAAAGTAGTAAAGTCGGACTGGGCCGACTATATGATACCTTTCACCACTTTGTGTATATTCAACATATGTATCCTAAAAGACGTCGATTTTTCGAAGGAAAATTGACATGCAATTGAACGAACTTATGTGATCTTTATCTGTATCTGAACCGACTAACATTAACCCCTACACATGTCATTCTGCAACCTATGCTAAATTTCGTAAACCGATTTAAAGCAAACTTGACAAACGCTATTCGGTATGCTGCACTGTTTAAAATTTAATCTCAATCAGACACCCATTGATTATTTGGTGTACAATTAACACGAATAAGTCGAAATTATATATGGAAGCTATGCTGTATCTATATCTGAACCGATTTCAAGGAAACTTATCAGAGATTAATTTATATTAACTTCAGTACGATGTGTTAATCGGCCTAGCTATGGATTTTTAGTGCACCATTTACCTAAAATCAGGCGAAACTATATATGGGAGTTATATCTAAATCTGAACCGATTTTCACAAAAAATAGCACACGTCTTTCTAGACTTAATTTAGTGAACTATGTCAAAATTCGTGCAAATCGAAAGACTTAATTCAGGACGCTATGCAAAAATGTGTGCAAATCGAATGATTTGCAGTGATTAAAGTCCGTAAATCGGACTAAAATATATATGGCAGCTATATCTAAATCTGAATCGATTTTTCCCAATTTCAATAGGGTTCGTCCTTGGGCCAAATAAATGAGCTGTATTAAATTTCAGCCGAATTGGTTTATAAAATCCCCATATAAATCTACATAGCACATTGTGATAAACAAAAGTTTGACCTTGTCAAATATACCTAAGTTTTTACTTGTTTAAATTCCATTAGTTTGTTATAGTTAAATATAATGTGTTTAAATGCATTTTCTAAAATATTTTATTTTTAATTTTGATAATGACTAACAAATGCTTAATTACAAAATGGCCTTCGGCCGTTTAAATAACAGCTGCATCCAATATTTGCTGTTTCAGTTGATATGAGCATTAAATAAATTACGATAATTAAATTAAATACCTTCGAAAAAATAATTGCAGGGAAATTAAGCTCACTGAAAATATATATTTTCTCATTAAATACTTTTGAAAGTAAAATGTATAAAATAAATAATTTAAAATTAAAATTCCAAAAATTTGTGATTCAGCATTATTTCTATAGTAGTCGTAGATAGAAATTACCCAGAATCTTCAAACTAAATGAATTGGAAAGTATTCGAGCATTTAGCATATATTTAACATTTAATTTTAGGTGTATTTTTTTGTTGCATATATTAAATGTTTATTACAAAACTATATAACATTGAAATAAATATATAATGAGTATTCTATATCATTCCGAGGGAAAATACGCAACATTCATTTAAAGCGAACAGACATATGCTCCTCGTTTTGCACCATTTGCATAAAATCGGCCTAAAGTATATATGTGAGCTATATTTAAATATGAACCGATTTCAAACTTAACCAAAGCATTCTAAGCTAAATTCCGTACAAGCTGCAACACTTCGTGAATAGAGAACATAACACAACAGTTAGCCGAGGCCAACTCCGCCCAACTTACTCATCTGCTTGAAGAAAGCACTTCTTGTCCCGATAATAGTATAGAAGCACAATGGCAAAGAATTGCCCACTCCATACAAACTGCAGCAAAAGCAACACTTGGGTACCAAAAAACACCACCAAGAAACCCATGGTACGATCAGGAGTGTCGTAATGCTACTGATGTGAAAAACGCAGCGTATAGGGCAACCCTGCAGACAGTAGCAACACGTAACGTGATGGAGAATTATCGGGAGGAAAGGAGGGAGGAGAAACGTGTTTTCAGAAAAAAGAAGGAAGAGCAAGAATAACGTGAGCGTGAGCAAATCGAGATGTAACGGAATCAGAATGAAGTCCGGAAATTTTACCAACGAGTAAAACACCAAACCGAAGGCTTTGTTGCAGGCACATCCTTCTGTAGAGATGAAGAAGGAAACCTGGTGACAGATACAGACAGCGTGTTGAGGATCTGGAAGGATCATTTCACCAAAAGCTTCTAGTATCAAATAGTGGCGATGAAGAAGACACCCCAGAACCAATAAGAGATGATGGAATAGAGTGTATACCACCTAGCCAAGATGAGGTCCTAAAAGCAATTAATCGACTCAAGAACAACAAAGCAGCAGGAGCCGATGTGTTACCAGCCGAACTATTCAAGACTGGTGGCCAGATGCTGGTCAGGAGCATGCACCAGCTGATTAGCACAATTTGGCGAGATGAATGCATGCCCAATGATTGGAACCTCAGCATCCTGTGTCCCGTGCACAAAAAAGGAGACAAGACGATATGTGCCAACTATAGAGGAATAAGTCTCCTTCCATCGCATATAAAGTGCTATCCAGTGTGCTGTGTGAACGATTGAAGCCAATGGTCAATGAAATCATTGGACCATACCAATGCGGCTTCAGACCTGGCAAATCCACAATTGACCAGATTTTCACTCTGCGCCAAATCCTGGAAAAGACCCACGAAAAACACATCGACACATATCACCTATTTGTCTACTATAAAGCCGCATTCGACAGCCCTATCCGTTCAGAGGTGTTTAAAGCCATGCCTACGTTCGGAATTCATGCAAAATTAATACGGCTATGCAGGATAACTTTAAGTGGCACAAGATCAGCAGTTAAAGTAGGAAAGGACCTATCGGAGCCCTTCAATACCGAACGAGAATTCAGACAAGGTGTCCTACTGGAAAAG
>NW_026879665.1:0-27910 GCF_032173495.1 Musca vetustissima | reverse complement strand
TTTTCAAGGACCTTTTCAAGGACCCTTTGAGCAAAAGGCGTGGATTTTTTAAATAGAGTTTTTTCAAGGACCCTTAGAGCAATAGGCGTGGATTTTTTAAATAGAGTTTTTTCAAGGACCCTTTGAGCAAAAGGCGAGGATTTTTTAAATAGAGTTTTTTCAAGGACCCTTTGAGCAAAAGGCGTGGATTTTTTAAATAGAGTTTTTTCAAGGGCCCTCAAGGAACCTTTGAGCAAAAGGCCTGGATTTTTTAAATAGAGTTTTTCAGGGACCAAATGACGTGATGTGGTTACGGAACACTGTGTTGGCCCTCTGCAACAAATTGTGGCATGCAAATATAATATTTTACTTTCGTATGTCACCACCACACCACTTTGGGACATGATCAAGTGGTGTATGTTCCTAGTCGATGTTATTGAAATGCTATGGAAGTTTATGGGTTTTCGATCTTTTTCTTTGCCAGTAAGCAACAACAACAACCAGAACATCGACAATGGTAGTCACAAGGCAAATGCAAGACAGCCACATTACGACGATTTGTCAGTTATGACGATGACAGGACAGCGTGTGATGATGTTGATAATGACAATGACATTACGTGCGTGTATTGTGGATTTTGGTTTTTAGATGGGCTTGAATGCATTCGTGCACCAATGACCATGTCTTGTTTTCAAAACCGACAAAAAACCGTCACTTTGTTAATTTGTGAGAAATGTTCGATTTTCAGATCATTGTGGCTAACAATGCAATGTAACTTGCAACATATGTGTGCTTAGGCGTGTGTGTGCAACAAACTAACAATTCGAACTTTGTGGTTAGAAATCGAGCCATTAGGTTTACGAAAAACTCGACTTTAGTTCTGCTTGACGAAAAAAGACGTTCGTCACAGTTGAGGTCCGTTTCCGTTCCTCCCCAATCAATGTGACTGCTCTAAACTGCTGACGGGGCCAAGAAGCATTTAAATGTTGACAGGTAATTTTTTCCTCGTTGTAATGTTTTCACATTTCGTGTGTGCTTCTTGGCTCGTTTTCATATTCTGTTCATCTTCGTCCCGGCAAATGATTTTACAATTCTGAACAAGTTTGCATGCTCAACTTAACTGTCATCCCAAATGACAGATGAAAGAAATTTTAAAAACGCACAAAACATTGTTATGCCAATAAAAATTGGATTGAATGGAAATTTGCATGCAGGACTTCTCTATAGAAGTTCAATTCTTTTCTTTGCGGTTGGCACTTCAGACAACAATTGATCAGATTTTGGGTAACACAAAGAATTTCCTTGTAACTGTCATTGTTGTTGACCGCTTAACAATAATGGGAGATCAAAGATGCTTCCGCTGTTTGTGTGTTACTATGTTAGCCACAAGTGTACACATTACAAAGTTGTGTCGATTTTCACGTGGTCCATGAAAAAATCTATTTAAAAAATCCACGCCTGTTGCTCTAAGGGTCCATGAAAAAATCTATTTAAAAAATCCACGCCTGTTGCTCTAAGGGTCCATGAAAAAATCTATTTAAAAAATCCACGCCTGTTGCTCTAAGGGTCCATGAAAAAATCTATTTAAAAAATCCACGCCTGTTGCTCTAAGGGTCCATGAAAAAATCTATTTAAAAAATCCACGCCTGTTGCTCTAAGGGTCCATGAAAAAATCTATTTAAAAAATCCACGCCTGTTGCTCTAAGGGTCCATGAAAAAATCTATTTAAAAAATCCACGCCTGTTGCTCTAAGGGTCCATGAAAAAATCTATTTAAAAAATCCACGCCTGTTGCTCTAAGGGTCCAGAAAAAAATCTATTTAAAAATCCACGCCTGTTGCTCTAAGGGTCCATGAAAAACTCTATTTTGAAAATCCACGTCTGTTGCTCTAAGGGTCCATGAAAAAATCTATTTAAAAAATCCAGGCCTGTTGCTCTAAGGGTCCATGAAAAAATTATTTAAAAAATCCACGCCTGTTGCGCTAAGGGTCCATGAAAAAATATATTTAAAAAATCCACGCCTGTTGCGCTAAGGGTCCATGAAAAAATATATTTCAAAAATCCACGCCTGCTGCGCTAAGGGTCCATGAAAAAATCTATTTAAAAAATCCACGTCTGTTGCTCTAAGGGTCCATGAAAAAATCTATTTAAAAAATCCTCACCTATTGAAAAAATCAAGTCCCGTTCCCCTACTTTTTATTTTCACATGCGTGTGATTTTTTTCATTTTGATTACCTTTGAAATTTTCAACTCAGAAAAAAAATCCGATCATTTTTATTTTTAATTTTGTTGCCATTTTTAATTTTCTCTGTCTATGCAGTTGAATGATTATATAATTTATTTGCTGTGCACGCATATTGTCAGTTGCCTCGGTGTGTGTGTGTGTATGGATGTATGTGTGTGCGTGTTCCAACTTTATGTGGATATAAGTGTGTTAACGCAACGTTACATTTGTTACATGACTGATTTTACTTGGTTGGCTGACTGCGTGATTACAGTGAACATGACGAGTTACTTGTAACGCCATGCATTTATTTCGAAAATAGGGTTATAGAAGAGGGACTATATATCCACTTTTTAAAGAATTTTTTTTTCTAGGACCAAAAATAGGCGTGGATTTATAAAGAATATTTTTTCAAGGACTATAAATAGGCGTGGATTTATAAAGAATATTTTTTTCGAGGACCATAAATAGGCGTGGATTTTGAAAGAACAATTTTTTTATAAAGAACAAGGACTATAAATAGTCGTGGATTTATAAAGAATAATTTTTTCAAGGACCATAAATAGGCGTTTATAAAGAATATTTTTTTCAAGGAGGCGTGGATTTTAAATAGGCGTGGATTTTTATAATTTTTTCAAGGACCATAAATAGGCGTGGATTTTTAAAGAATATTTTTTTCAAGGACCATAAATAGGCGTGGATTTTTAAAGAATTTTTTTTCAAGGACCATAAATAGGCGTGGATTTATAAAGAATATTTTTTTCAAGGACCATAAATAGGCGTGGATTTATAAAGAATATTTTTTTCAAGGACTATAAATAGGCGTGGATTTTTAAAGAATATTTTTTTCAAGGACCATAAATAGGCGTGGATTTTTAAAGAATATTTTTTTCAAGGACCATAAATAGGCGTGGATTTATAAAGAATATTTTTTTCAAGGACCATAAATAATAAATAGGCGTGGATTTATAGGACCATAAATAGTGGATTTATAAAGAATATTTTTTTCAAGGACAAGGACCATAAATAGGCGTATAAATAGGCGTGGATTTATTTTTCAAACCATAAATAGAATATTTTTTTCATTTTTTTTAAAGAATATTTTTTTATGGACAAGGACCATAAATAGGCGTGGATTTATAAAGAATATTATTTTCAAGGACCATAAATAGGCGTGGATTTTTAAAGAAGATTTTTTCAAGGATCGTAATTAGGCGTGGATTTTTAAAGAATACTTTTTCAAGGACCATAAATAGGCGTGGATTGTTAAAGAATATTTTTCAAGGACCATAAATAGGCGTGGATTGTTAAAGAATATTTTTCAAGGACCATAAATAGGCGTGGATTGTTAACGAATATTTTTCAAGGACCATAAATAGGCGTGGATTGTTAACGAATATTTTTCAAGGACCATAAATAGGCGTAAATTTTTAAAGAATATTTTTTTATGGACTAATGTTAGAACCTTCCAACCTATATAATCCCCTAGACTTGTACACATCAATTGATTCGTGTGTACAGCTGCGTGTATTATTTATTTATTTGTAAGTTTGGCATTGTTGTTACTGGCCGTTTGCTCCCAAACAGTCAAATTGTAGTCATTTCGTATTTGTGATTTGTTTTCAGTTCAGTTCGGTACTGTTTAATTTTTTTTCCTACTCTTCTTCGTGTTGTTGTTCTTCTTCTTTGTGAGCAATTTTGTTGCGTTGTTTGTGATTTTTTGACATGTTGACAGTTGATTATTCTGACAATTTAAATGGTTTCAATGTAAATCAGTTTCAAAATGTGTTGTGTTGTTTATATGAAAATCTGCCCTGCTCTGTGTTCAATGAATGAGGAAATTTTTAATTTTTTCCATTTATTTGAATATTCAGCTGAAAATAACTACTTGACTGTAATTTTCTGCCTCTTCCTATGATCAGTTACAATAACAATAATAACAAAAATTGTAATAATAATAATAATGAGTAGATAATTGTTTGCCACCACCAGGCAGACAGGCAATCAGATTTATGCGTTTGTTGTGCATTCCGTTTGTTAAGTTGCCTCATGTCACTGGCATTATTTTCAAACAATGCGAATTTTAATTTTTCAGCCCAGATTGGTTTGGATTAATTTCAACGAAATAAAACTGACAACCTTTGAAATTTCACAAAAATTTTAAAATTATTATTACAATTGCCTATGATATGCTGTAAATGAAAATCTCATGGGAATGGGGTCAACAATAATACTTGCAGATGGCAAAGTGGGAGCCATTTGTATACACCAGGAAATATTTTCAATGTATTCCAATTATAGTCAAACGACTATTTATTATACTTGCCTATTTATGGATCTTAACAAATTATTCTTTAAAAATCCTATTTATTACATACTTAGTTGGCTTGTGACAGAACTTTCGTTCCACAAGCCGAGCTTAGAAACGATTTCTAAGCGCGTCGTTTTTTTGCGCAGTTTTTCGAATTTGAAAGACCATTTCGGCAATGTTGTTTTTGACTTGGTCTTTCCATCGTATTCGTGGCCTTCCCTTTCTGCGTGAATCATCAACTGGTTCGCTTTTATATGTCTTCTGCGCTGGGACATTTTCATCCATTCTCACAACATGACCTAGCCAAGAAATCGCTGCAGCTCAATAGTCCAACAATGTCGATGTCCGAGAATAGCTGGTACAACTCATGGTTCATTCGATGGCGATATTCATCGTCAACGCAGATCGACCCATAGACCTTCGGAGAATTTTTCTCTCAAACTTTGGCAGACTCCTCCTCAATTTGTTCAAAGGTGGCTGTTACCGCTCTCAATGTTCGACCCATTATGTCGATGTAATCGGCGTAGGCAAGTAACATGTGTTGTTTGGTGTACAGAGTACTATTTCTGTTCACTTTTGCCTCTCGTATGACCTTTTCCAGCAGGATGTAAAAAAGGTCACACGACAAACTATCACCTTGTCTGAATCCTCGTTCGTTATTAAAGGACTCCGAGAGGTCCTTTCCGACTTTAACTGCTGATCTTGTGCTTGTTAAAGTTATCCTGCATAGCCGAATTAATTTTGCAGGAATGCCAAACGCAGACATGGCTTTATACACCTCTCAACGGATAGGGCTGTCGAATGCGGCTTTATAGTCGACGAATAGGTGGAATGTGTCAATGTGTTTTTCGTGGGGTTTTTCCAGGATTTGGCGCAGAGTGAAAATCTGGTCAATGGTGGTCTGAAGGTCGCATTGGTATGGTCCAATAATGTCATTGACCATAGGCTTCAGTCATTCACACAGTACGCTGGATAGCACTTTATATGCGATGAGAAGGAGACTTATTCCTCTATAGATGGCACATATCGTCTTGTCTCCTTTTTTGTGTACGGGACACAGGATGCTGAGGTTCCAATCATTAGGCATGTATTCTTCTAGCCAAATTGTACTAATCAGCTGGTACATGTTACTTACCAGCATCTGACCACCAGTCTTGAATAGTTCGGCTTGTAACCCATCGGCACATGCTGCTTTATTATTCTTCAGCCGATTGATTGCTATTCTGACTTCATCCAATTCACTGCTACTATTTGATACCAGAAGTTTTTCAAAATGCTCCTTCCAGATCCTCAGCAAGCTGTCTGTATCTGTCACCAGGTGTTTTACCCGTTGGTAGAATTTTCGGACTTCATTCTGACTCCTGTACATCTCGATTTGCTCACGCTCTCCTTTCCTGCCGATAGTTCTCCATCGCATTACGTGTTGCTTCTGTCCGCAGGGTTGCCCTATTCGCTGCGGTTTTCATATCAGTAGCATTACGAAACTCCTGATCGTACCACGGATTTCTTGATGGTGGTCTTTGGTACCCAAGTGTTGCTTTTGCTGCAGTTTTGTAGGGAATGGGGAATTCTCTGCCATTGTACTTTTTTGTAATTATCGGGACAAGATGTGCTTTTGTCAAGCAGGCTTCTGCTATCTGTTGTGTTTGTAACTTTACGGCGTCAAATTTCCGTGTTACATTAGATCGCACCTTTGCTGCTACATTAAGATGGGTGCGTACCTTGGCTGCCACAAGGTAGTGGTTCGAATCGATATTCGCCCCCCCGGATCGATCATACGTCCAAAATACTGGATGAATACCTTCCGTCTATCACAACATGATCGAATTGATTTCTCGTTGTTCGATCGGGAGAAATCCAAGTGGCCTTGTGTATATCGAGATGCTTGAATCTGGTGCTGCTACTGCCATGTTTTTTACTGCCACGAAGTCAATCAACCTCATGCCTTTCCAATTTTTGCATTAAAATCTCCTAGCAGAATTTTAATGTCATGGCCAGGGCAACGGTCATATGCTGTTTCTAGGCGCTCGTAAGACATGTCTTTGGTCTGTTCATCTTTATCTTCGGTCAGAGCATGGGCGCAAATGAGACTGATGTAGAAGAACTTCGCTTTTATACGGATTATAGGAATTCGCTCATCTACTGGAGTGAATCTGGAGACGTGGTATTTTATTCTCCTGTTACACATAAATCCGCAGCCAAATTCTTGTCTCGTTTCATGACAGCTATAATACAGGGCGTAATCGTCTGATTTACATACGCCTGTCCCTTTCCATCGCATTTCCTGTAAGGCAATAATATCGCCTTTGTACTAACCCGACGCCTCAACCCATTTTTTATAGTTCTTATGGGTGAACTCGCGACACATATTAGCTCACTATTTCATCGGGTGATGAAAATAGCTCCCCAGGTGGCACCGCGGGTAGGTCAGTGTCCACAATTGAGATGAAAGTGGGACCAAGATAAGCCTGGACTTCGCCATGCTAAAGCCAATCAGATCCGTTGCTTGGCTTATTTATGGTCCTTAATCTTCTAGCCAAGATGAATCTTCTTTTAAATTCCATACCTCGTAATGGTTCCTGAAAAGATATTCTTTAAATAACCATGCCACGTAATAGTACCTGAAAAACTATTCTTTAAAAATCCACGCCTATTTAAGGTCCTTGAAATAATATTTCTTAAAAATCTACGCATTTTTATGGTCCTTGAAAAAATATTGTTTAAAAATCCACGCCTATTTTCGACCCCGAAGGTACCACATACATTTTTGTTGTGAGTATTGGAATTTAAATCTCCCATTTGACAATTTCAGTACCCTTCCTCATCACTTATGATGACGATGATGTGAAACTATCGTTAACGTGTTGTATATGAACATGTTCGAATCTACTTTGAACAGATATTCAAATGAGTTCCACTTACATTTCTTCCTACCTTTGTATCAGCATCACCACCAGCCTTGGTAATGATCCTGTTCATACCGAAGCAATTTTCTTTTGGTTTTGGGCGGCGGCTGCAGCTGAGAAATGTTGTTGTGGGGCGTTAGAACCGTTGTCCGTTCGTACATTCATTTGTTGAACCCACGCCAATGTCCTGGCTGCACATCGATTTATGTGGCATAAAACCATTATTCGTATAATCGATAGACCGACCAACTTTAGTAGTTGAAATAGTTCAGGCTGCGATGAGCCAGCCAACCTACTATGGCCAGACAGACTACTTTTTCACAAAAAGCCTTTAATGACATTGGTGTCTTGCCACATTTTTCGTAGTAGAACTATAACAACAACAAGTAGAAGAACAAAAATTGTTAATACGGTCAAGAACGTTGCCATTAGTTTATAAACATGGTCTATTGGTTACCTTATTCGGCAGCAGCTAGAGGATTTGCAATATTCACCAGACGACCAGTTGCCAGAATCGAGGAAGCAGGTTTTTGAGTGTGGGTTGTGCTTAGCCAATCGGCCATCCAGATATGTGATACTTTCGTACTCAATTTTGTTGTTCAAATTTGAATTTAGTTATGTCGTCTCATATGCATTCTAAATCGTGTCTGTGTGTGAATGTTTTAGCCTCTGGTCAATTTCCAATTTTTTTCCATTTTCTCCAATGAAGTAGTTTTTTTTGTCGTTTTGTGGAGTTTCCTTTATGCAGCTAATGTTCTCGTTCCAGTTGTTGTTATTGTTCATTCTTTTTTTCTACTTTCTACACATCATTATAGTCATAATGGCTACATAGACCATCGTTCAGTTTGCCAAATTGTAAATTTTAAAATATAAGCACATAGTTTTCTCTCTTCTGTCTTTTTGTCAAAACCCTGATTTAATACACTGGGAGGTTTGGACAATAAACGACAAATTTACCTTAAAGTCTGTCATGAAAGACAGTGATTAAAAATATTCTTTAAGAATCCAAGCCTTCTTGGTCCTGAGGAAAAATATTCTTTAAGAATCCAAGCTTTCTTGATCTTGAGCAAAAATATTCTTTAAGAATCCAAGCCTTCTTGGTCCTGAGGAAAAATATTCTTTAAAAATCCACGCCTGTTTATGGTCCTTCGAAAAAATATTATTTAAGAATCCACGCCTATTTATGGTCCTCGAAAAAATATTCTTTAAGAATCCACGCCTATTTATGGTCCTCGAAAAAATATTCTTTAAGAATCCACGCCTATTTATGGTCCTCGAAAAAATATTCTTTAAGAATCCACGCCTATTTATGGTCCTCGAAAAAATATTCTTTAAGAATCCACGCCTATTTATGGTCCTCGAAAAAATATTCTTTAAGAATCCACGCCTATTTATGGTCCTCGAAAAAATATTCTTTAAGAATCCACGCCTATTTATGGTCCTCGAAAAAATATTCTTTAAGAATCCACGCCTATTTATGGTCCTCGAAAAAATATTCTTTAAGAATCCACGCCTATGATAGAAAAAATATTCTTTAAGAATCCACGCCTATGATAGAAAAAATATTCTTTAAGAATCCACGCCTATGATAGAAAAAATATTCTTTAAGAATCCACGCCTATTTATGGTCCTCGAAAAAATATTCTTTAAGAATCCACGCCTATTTATGGTCCTCGAAAAAATATTCTTTAAGAATCCACGCCTATTTATGGTCCTCGAAAAAATATTCTTTAAGAATCCACGCCTATTTATGGTCCTCGAAAAAATATTCTTTAAGAATCCACGCCTATTTATGGTCCTCGAAAAAATATTCTTTAAGAATCCACGCCTATTTATGGTCCTCGAAAAAATATTCTTTAAGAATCCACGCCTATTTATGGTCCTCGAAAAAATATTCTTTAAGAATCCACGCCTATTTATGGTCCTCGAAAAAATATTCTTTAAGAATCCGCGCCTATTTATGGTCCTCGAAAAAATATTCTTTAAGAATCCACGCCTATTTATGGTCCTCGAAAAATATTCTTTAAGAATCCACGACTATTTATGGTCCTCGAAAAAATATTCTTTAAGAATCCACGACTATTTATGGTCCTCGAAAAAATATTCTTTGAGAATCCACGCTTATTAATAGTCCTCGAAAAGATACGGATTTCAGAAAGTAATGATGATGCAGGTTATACATGTCCCTACAAACTATTTCCGCTCCTTCCTTCTTTCTAATTTTCTCTCCCCTTCAAATTTAGAAAAATATCAATTACGAATAATAATAATGCCAGAATTCCCTTCCATACTTCACACCACTGTTCCATCGGCTACTTCTTCATCTAATTGTTAAACCTCCTCCAGCATATTTTCTAGTATCCTCACATCATCCACATCCACATCCGCATCATTATTATTCGTTAGAATATGAGAGAGAGAGTAAGTGCAAAAGTAATATTCGTGGGGACAAATTACTTGCATGGCCAATGTGATGATAAAGGATTGAAAATTTTCAATTTATTGTTCGACTATATTGACTTATGATAATGAAGCTTAAAATTATGTTTGTTCGGATAAGAGTAAAGCAGAAGCTGTTTCAGATTCAGCTCCAACAGCAATGATGACTGGTTCTGGTTTGGTTATTGTCGGTATCTCGAGGATGATGTTGCTGCTGGTGTGTTTGTTTAGTTGTGTTGTATACTGTTTACCCAATCAAACCGACCGATGTTATTATGCATCGAGCCAAGTCATTTGTTTGTATTAACAAGAAAATGAAATTAGCTAAAGAGCCCTCCCCGTCGGACAACGTAGAAGCCAATGGATGACTGTGATGTTAATGGGATTATAACAGTTTTTAATATTTACTTGTAGTGTTTCTTTTTTTTTTTGTAAATATGAGGACTACTGTAGATGATTGCTCTAAGGGTCGTTGAAAAAATCTATGTAAAAAATCCACGCCAATTGCTCTAGGGGTCGTTGAAAAAAATCTATTTAAAAAATCCACGCCTGTTGCTCTAAGGGTCGTTGAAAACAATCTATTTAAAAAACCACGTCTATTAGTCAAGTGGTCCTTGAAAAAATATATTAAAAAAACCACGCCTATTGGTCATGTAATTCTTCAAAAACATATTTAAAAAAATCACGCCTATTAGTCAGGTGGTCCTTAAAAAAATATATATTTAAAAATCCACACCTATTGTTCAGGTGGTCCTTGAAAAAATTTATTTAAAAAATCCACGCCTATTGTTTGTTCCATATGCCGAGCTTAAAAACTGATGTCATTCGTTTTTTATGACGGTACCAAGGTGTATAAAATCTTTAACTACTTCGAAGCTGTAGTTCCCAAGTTCCACAGTTGGTCCGAGTCTACTGGTCGTCTTGCGCGTTGATACCATCAGCTTGGTCTTTTCGCCGTTTACTGCCAGAACCACTTTGGCAGACTCCTTCTCAATTTGTTCATAGGTGGCTGTTACCGCTCGCAATGTTCGACCCATTATATCGATGTCATCGGTGTAGGCGAGTAACATGTGTTGTTTGGTGTACAGAGTGCCATTTCTGTTCACCTTTGCGTCTCGTATAACCTTTTCCAGCCGGATGTTAAAAAGATCACACGACAAACGGTCACTTTGTCTGAATCCTCGCTCGGCATTGAAGGGCTCCAGAGGTCCTTTCCGAGTTTAACTGCTGACCTTGTGCCACTTAAAGTTATCCTGCATTACCGTATAATTTTGCAGGAATGTCGAACGTAGACATGGCTGTAAACACCTCTGAACGGGTGGTGCTGTCAAATGCGGCTTTATAGTCGACTAATAAGTGTCGATGTGTTTTTCGTTGGTCTTTTCCAGTATTTGGTGCAGAGTGAAAATCTGGTCAATGGTGGATTTGCTAGGTCTGAAGCCGCATTGGTATGGTCCAATAATGTCAATGACCATCGGCTGCAGTCGTTCACACAGTACGCTGGATAGCACTTTATATGCGATGGGAAGGAGACTTTTTCCTCTATAGTTGGTATATATCGTTTTGTCTCCTTTTTGTGCACGGGACACAGGATGCTGAGGTTCCAATCATTGGGCATGCATTCTTCTAGCCAAATGCTCTGTGCATGCTCCTTACCAGCATCTGACACCAGTCTTGAATAGTTCGGCTTGTAACCCATCGGCACCTGCGCTTAATTATTCTTCAGCCGATTGATTGCTATTCTGACTTCATCTTGGCTGGGTTCTGGGTTCACCGCTACTATTTGATACCAGAAGCTTTTAAAAATGCTCCTTCCAGATCCTCAGCACGCTGCCTGTATCTGTCACCAGGTTTCCTTCTTCATCTCTACAGGAGGATGTGCCTGAACCAAAGCCTTCGGTTTGGTGTTTTACCCGTTGGTAGGATTTCGGACTTCATTCTGACTCCTGTACATCTCGATTTGCTCACGCTCACGTTTTTCTTGTTCTTTCTTCTTTTTTCTGAAAATAATTTTCTGCTCTCTCTTTTTCTCCCGATAGTTCTCCATCGCATTACATGTTGGTACTGTCTGCAGGGTTGCCCTATACGCTGCGTTTTTCACATCAGTAGCATTACGACACTCCTGATCGTACCATGGGTTTCTTGGTGGTGGTTTTTGGTACCCAATTGTTCTTTTTGCTGCAGTTTGTAGGGAGTGGGCAATTCTTTGCCATTGTGCTTCCATACTATTATCGGGACAAGAAGTGCTTTTGTCAAGCAGATGGGTAAGTTAAGCGGATTAGGCCTCGGCTACCTGTTGTGTTTGCATCTTTTCGTCGTCGAGTTTCCGTGTTGTGTTAGATCGCACATTGCTGCAACATTAAGAGGAGTGCGAACCTTGGCTGTTACAAGGTAGTGGTCCGTATCGATATTCGCTCCTCGGATCGATCGAACGTCTAACACACTGGATGAATACCTTCCGTCTATCACAACATGATCATTATACCCTACACAACTATGTTGCATGGGTATTATAGCTTTGTGCAGCCACAAGAGTTTGTAACGCAGCGAAATATTGGTCCTAGACCCTCCTTTAAGCATACCGATTGTCATCTCGACTTGCTGAGTCGATCTAGACATGTGTGTCCGTCCGTCCATCTGTCCATTATAATTTGTAAACACGATACAGGCCACAGTTATGGACCAATCTTCACGAAATTTTGCATGTAGGATGGGTTCTGCCCAATGAAGACCCCTGAAGGACACAGACCCAAGAAGATGATAATATATCCACGAGGAGTGGTTGACCTTTAAATTGATAACAATTATATTGTCGTATGTACTCAGATGCGGGAGATACTCCTAAATATTTACAGGTGCTTCCGTATTCATATATTATTTAGTAACCCATTACCACACTAGAGGGCGAAAATATAGCGCTGATCGCTTTGAAATTTTCCATGAGGATCCAGTTATGATCAAGGACAACGCCTTTAATTTTCGGTGATGATCAGAGAATAATATTGGGATGAGGTAGACCGAAAACTTAATTTTTTGTGTTTTTTTTTTCGAGTCGATCTATAGACCACACTTGAAAGCCGAACATCACAAAACAACCCACGGTAAAGGGAATCTGGACAGGTAATTTGAAGTGCTGTAGTGAATGTTATTAAAATTTGTTGACCTCTGTCAACAAAGAGGGTGCAAATATCGCGAAATATTGCCCAAGCTCAGAATATAGAATTACAGAAATATGTATTCACGTGAAAGTTGTGTAGGGTATCATATGGTCGGCCCAGTCCGACTATACTGCTGCGCTCACTGGTTTTGATTTCTCGTTGCTTTATCAGGAGAAATCCAGGTGGCCTTGTGTATATCGAGATGCTTGAATCTGGTCCTGCTAACTACTATGTTTTTTTCTGCCGCGAAGTCAATCAACCTCATGCAGTTGTCGGATGTTTCTTCATGAAGGCTGAATTTTCCGACGGTGGGCCAAAGATATTTTGTTATCCGATTTTTGCATTAAAATCTCCTAGCAGAATTTTAATGTCATGGACAGGGCAGCGATCATATGCTGTTTCTTGACGCTCATAAAATCTGTCTTAGGTCTACTCATCTTTGTCTTTGGTCGGAGCATGGGCGCACATAAGACTGATGTAGAAGAACTTCGTTTTTATACGGGTTATAGCAATTCGCTCATCTACTGGAGTGAATCTCTAGACAATGTCTTTTATTCTCCTCTTAACCATAAATCCGGAGCCAAATTCATGTCTCGTTTCATGGCAGCTATAATACAGTGCGTAATCGTCTGATTTACTTACGCCTGTCCTTTTCCATCGCATTTCCTGTAAGGCAATAATATCGGCTTTGTACTTCTTGAGTACATCCGCCAAAGCGAGAACTGTGCCTGTTCTGTACAACGTGCGCACATTCCAAGTGCATATTCGCAGATCGTGGTACTTTATACGTTTTTTCTTTGCTTTTTCAACCTCAACCCATTTTTTATAGTTCTTATGGGAGAATTCGCGCCACATATTGGCTCACTATTTCAACGTTTGATGAAAATGAGTACCCCAGGTGACACCGCGGGGAGGTCGGTGTCTACAATTGAGGTGAAAGATGGACCAAGATAAGCCTGGACTTCGCCATGTTAAAGCCAATCAGAGCCGTTGCTTGGTATCTATCATTCCCTGCGCCACCCCTATTGTTTAGATGGTCCTTGAAAAATATATATATTTTAAAACCCACATCTACGGCTCTGTTATTTCTTAAAAATACAAATCTTGATTTCTTTTGTGGGAGAGGGGACTGAAGACACAAGGACATTTTGCTTGCAGGTTGTTCTTCATTACAAAACTCTGTAAGAAAATAATCCTCTGGTCATCTCATTATCTTAAAACCATAAGGAATGCATGTTAATGTCATTAAGCCATTGACAGACCCTTTAAAATTAACACTTTCCCCCATTTCGGCGTGGAATTCCTTGCTGGCAATGTTTTAATTATCAGCTTTTTTGGGGGAGAAGAGTTACAAAAGCATTAACGAATATCTGGAAATGCAACAACATTAATTACAATTACCTGTACAACTCTCATCGTTGTCAGTTAATTTAGATATAAGCATATGGCTGGCAAACAGCATTGGCAACAGCCGCTGCTGCTGTTGTTATTGTTGCTCCTACAAAAACCCTTAACGCTTCATTGTGTCGCAATGGAATCGGCATGTCTGCCGGTTCAAACAAAACTCGATTCCATTTGGACAGTTGTTGCCTTAAATGACTCATTTTTAACTTGTAAATTGTTAATTTAATCTATATGGAAATAGCAGAAAATTGCATCTATATGGACCTTTAAAGGCAACACGTTTAAAAAAGCGACTCAATGGCTGGTGAACTGGATCAATGGCTGCTTAGCTGCTCCGATGGCTGGCCGTCCAGCAGACGACCACAAATTCAAGGACACAATAAAATATCCCAACATTCGATACTTTGCACCGGCAGCTAGCTGCTATGATCCTCTCACATGCCTGAGAATACTGATGGGGAGGAGTAGGGGAAATTCGTTTTTTTTTCATTTCACAAAAATTATTGTTTGTTCAGCTTAGCTTATCATAAATTATGTAAATGAGTCCCGAACATTACCAATGACCAATGGAGTCAGACAAATTCAGATCATCATCCACTCGAGTCCCCACTGCATTGCACAAAACAAACCGCATTTCAAGAAACAAATGCGAACTGGAAATTGAACAACAATTCTCAATTAATGAAGAAGTTATCAACACCAACGAAATGGATAAGACAGTCCATGTGAAGCAAAAAATAAAAACAGACGACTTTGTGATAACCAAAACAGAAACATGAAAGGGTTAAAAAGGAATTTTTGGATCAGGATAGATTTTTATAAGACGTCAATATTCGTACGTAAATACATTATATTTGCAGGATTTTTGAAGACAGAGAAAATAATAAAGATATTTTTAGTTTCTATAAAAATGTTCAATAATTCTTCCATGGAAATCTGAAGATGTGAGATTTACCTTGAGGAAAATGTTAAACCCCAAAAACTGGACCAAAGGCCACCGAAAAGGTTTGTTAAAACCAAAAAAAAATACTTCAAATGCCAGATTCTATAGAAATTTTAAATGATAATTTTGAGCCCAAAATAGTAGTAGCAAAATCCTGATATTCGAAGCGTGCAAAATCGATTCTGCTGAAATCTAGCTTGTGTCTCAGGATCGCATGCATAATATTCCGTTCCAACACCATAATTAACATAGCGCTGTGGAACTTTCATAGTCAGAATGGTTTTTGAATGGAATCCCCAATGATTACAAAATCGACGTCTATCAAGAAACAGCTGCTGACGAAAAATAACCCATGATTTAGTTTGGGTCCAATATTAGGACGCACATTTAAGCCTGTAAGTAAATTAGAAAGTCATCTTTGGATTCGATGGTCCTAAACGTCTAGGAATTCTGTTTTTTAGTGAAGTCCTTCAGTTTTTCCATTCATATGCCCTTTCACGAAAGGTGTAATTTCCTAGGAATGGGGTTCGGAAGCTTGAGAAAGCTGGGCAGTATCACAGGAAATGTTCTAACGTTCCGCTGCCTTCTCCACGATGTCCACACCAGTTGATTCCCTCGCATCCCGAGGGCCCGAAGGCTGTTATGACCTGTAGGAATACCGGTCAGTTTGCCCTTTTTTATGTGTCAAGATTTGCATTGACTTATCCTCGTTTGGATCTCCCCATAAAATTTGTGTGTTCATCCCAGTCCCCTTGTTGCACTAACTGGTTTGGCGTTATTTACATCTACTGTAGGTCATATGTGACTTGGTACACATATGACTGGCATGAGACTATGCCGCGAGAAATTATTTATGGGTTATGCTGTACCAATCGGAGAGCTTGCAGAAGGCACACTCTCCCCCTTGATGAGTGGCGAAATCACAACCCCGCGAGGCACCCTAGGGGGCCACACCAACTGTCAGGCTGGATCCACATATTCAGGGGCACTTGACACCCACGGTACGGAAAACCTCCGATCAGGCTCTCCCAGTTCGACGCAATTCCGGACTGGGGGACTGCAAGGGGGCTATGCACGAGGACAACCTCCACTCAGTCCTGTCCTTCTCCTAAATGCTTCACGAGCAAAACTACTTAAACAACTAAAGGTTCGATCGTCTTCAAAAGCCCTTCTGAAATCCCACCCCGCCCCTCATACCCATATAACCATACTTGCTAAATCTCTAATGTCATCATAGTAGCAGCATTACGTCAGTATATGCTTCCACCCCACAGTCATCCCGCACCCACATAAATCCGTCTGGGACAGGCGTCTTTTATGCTGGTGGGCGCATTTCCGCCTGTGACTCAGCCACTATGAGGTAGGCCATTAGGCAGGTACTCACATTAAATCTCTCAAGATACTGTCCGTCATTACATTTATTATATTCTGACCAGCATTTGCACTAAACCAGTTCAGACACTCCCTTATGGACCGAACCTCCGCCTGTAAGATCGTATTGTGATCTGGTAGGCGAAGTTTAATTTCGGTTCTTGGATCTTCTAGGAAAAAATCACATTCCCGACTTTCGAGCCATCTGTTTAACAACAGTTATAAGAGGGCATGTTTGTTATTGTTCCACTACTTAATGAGTCCCTGTTTGGTATCACAGTTTTACATGTTGTGACTACTCTTATTTCAGGTATTCGGTCCAACCCAAAATTACTACTTGAGCATCCAATTGTGGTCTGCAATATATTTCGATGCGGTCAATTGTGTCCGGTGTCGATCTACTCGTTCATAGCCTTAAGTCTTCATGTTCTCGGGACTTTCTGCAACGATTTTATATTACATTGTTTGTCCATTGCTGTCCACTAGACTACGGAGGGGTCGGGATAATAACGCTCTTATAAACCACAGTATCATCTTTTGATTGAACCATTTAAAGCCTAAAGCTCTTCTGCAGAAGGGCCAGAATCTGTGGGCTTTATCTACCCAGTCCTGTGTGAGGTCTTTCCATTTTAGTTTTCTGTCTAGGATGGCCCCCAAATACTTAACATTGTTTGGTATGGTTACCACTTGGGCGGATTTACGCCTGTCCCAATTATAGGCGATATTTAATACCGTTTTACCTTTTCATATAACATGTTAGGATTCTGAGGGTTCAAATCCCTCATCAGTTAGGGTCTAATGTTGAATAAAGTCATGTTGAATAAAGTTTATCCATCTATTTCATAGATTGTGGCTGACCCAGGCCAACTCGAAAGGTCTCTAAAGATAATTGTTTCCGTGCTTCCTCGATATCAATGCATACAGCTAAAGTAAGCATTTTCTTCTCGAAGGTACTTTCAATATGTTGTACCATATCGTGCTGAGCGGTTTCCACTGGTCTTCCCTTTACATATGCGCGTAGTTTGTGCTCTAGCGTATCGTTGGGTATGTACCTCTTAATCTGGGTGCCATAGTTTTGAGCATGAATGAAGATACAATTCTGTCGTTGCGTAGTTTGTCCAAGAATAAAGACAAAATAACTTTACATTCTTCGGAATAGATACAAATTTACGGAATAGATAAAAATTTAAAATTTACTAAAAAATCCGCAATTTGGTTACTTTTTCCATCAAAACCGAAAAAAACGATGGAAGGGGAGGATTCAAAGAAACTATATATTAAGACATTTTTATATTAAGGTACTAGTTCCTGTACGAAAAAGAAACGAGAAAGATCGATCCGCTTTGTAAACTAGATTCTCGAACTTTACAGCGCATCAACGGAATCAATGTTTTGGAACGCTCTTTGAGTGAGCAATAAGATTATTTTGTCTCAGTGGTATTATTTTTCGTCGTCAGGTGTTTCTTGGTCTGTCTCCATTTTTTGATCCTTGGAGATTATATTTTGGTGTAATTATTAAGGTGTGACCAAATCCATCTACATTTCTGACGTTTTATCTGATTTTGTATGACTTTCTGGTTCCACATCTCTACGTTACTTATGATGTTGCGCCAGAATATTCTGCATATGATCCTGAGGTATCTGTTTAGGAATAACTTCAGCTTTTTTGTGATGGCATTAGACATAGGTATTAGACATGTGCCGTATATGATAATCGACTTCGAATATTGTAAATCTGGTTTTCCAGGATATATGTAAGCTTCTCCATGCACCTTGCAGTCGGCCGAATGCTAGCCTATATTAGCCTTTCAGTTACGTCTGTTTCTGCACCACCACTTTTTACAGTGCTTCCGATATAGCAGAAGATATAAACGATTTCAAAGGTATATAGCATCTACATAATCTAAGTCTTTGAGCTGTCGTGAAAGACTCCATGTTATGCCTCTTCTCTGAGAGCAGACTTCAGTCAGTATTTCGCCCAATACAATTGTAAACCGTAGATCGTTGGTGTGAAACGGTGGGCTTATGTTCTCATTGTGAAGAATTGATCATATGACACCTTACACAACTACCGCCGTGATCTATGTTCCGAGCCTAGATAATATTTCAAGATATATGCACTTTCTTGACCGATTAGAGGTCAACAATTTGTGATAATCGGCTGATAATTGTGGCGTCTAGAGCGATTATAAAAGCAGACAGATAAAGAAGATCGGTCTATTTCATTACCGATCTGATCATCATCGAAAAATAGAGATGTCGTCCTTGACCATAATCGAAACCACATGCTGAATTTCCTAGCCATCAGCGCCACATTTCCGACCTCTAGTGGAAATGGTAGTACAAAACGATATTTGAATGTCTAGAACACTGTACATATTTATGCATAACTCCCACATCCGAGTATATACAAGAACATAATTGGTATCAAATTAAAGGTCAATCACTCCTCTTATATATACTATCACCTTCTGGGATCTATGTCCTTTAGGAATATATACGCCATAGAATAGGAAATGTTGTCATTTTCCACAAAAAAGTTAGGGTCCATTTGACCCGATAAATATTGTCTGATCTTCATCAAAACATTTATTTCTTTTCTCTGTGCAAAATTTCGTGATGTTCGGATCAAATTTTTGGCCTCTATAGCGACCAGAAAAACAGACAAAAAACAGTAAGGAAAGTAGTAAAGTCGGACGGGGCCGACTATATGATACCCTTCACCACATTGTGTATATTCAACAGATGATTCCTAACAGACGTCGCATTTTTAAAGGACCAGCAAAATGAAATTAGATCCATAAACATGTCATTCTGCAACCTATACTAAATTTTTCATTTGGTCAGATATAGAAGCTATATCTAAATCTGAACCGATTTTAACGATTTCAGGAAACTTAACACACATCATTCTAGTGCCAAATTTCGTGCAAACCGATAGATTTTAAGGGACTTTGGTACACCATTTACTTTAAATCGGACAAAAATATATCTAAATCTGAACCGATTTGCACACACATCATTCTAGACTTAATTCATTACGCTGTGCTAAATTTCGTGCAAATCGAAGGGTATGTAGGGACTTTGGTGCAGTATTTACCTAAAATCGGACGAAAATATATATGGGAGCTATATCTAAATCAGAACCGATTTTCAGGAAACTTGACACACATCATTCTACACCTAATTCATTACGCTGTGCCAAAATTCGTGCAAATCGAAAGATATATAGGGACTTTAGTGCACCATTTACATAAAATCGGACGAAAATATATAAGGGAGCTATATCTAAATCTGAACCGATTTTTCCCAATTTCAATAAGGTTCGTCCTTGGGCCAAATAAGTGATCTATGCCAAATTTCATCCAAATCGGATCAGAAATTCGACCTGTATTTTGTTTACAATTTAACATGCACAGACGGACTTGCCATCGGTCTATCTCGTTTCCTTTTGCCTATTGCAAGCACATTCACAAAGACATACTTCCCTGTAGCACAGTATGGTGATCGATTTATTGAAAACGTGATTTTGAAATGGAGCCACCTTTATATAGGGCTACGTCTGAGAAGATGAATTGCTTTCAAGATCAGAAAATTTTACATTTTTAGTTAGGTCAATTCTGGTAGAAAATGTGACTAGTACCTTCTACTGGTGGGCAAGGGCTAGGCGATTTTGGAAGAAAAATGTTGCACATTTCAGTACCCGGTTTCAACCCTTAGACGGAATTTGTCAACTTTTTCATTTATATCAAATCTGAGAAGATCAATTGCCTTCAAGATCAAAAAATTCAACATTTTTAGTTAGGCCAATTCTGGTAGAAAATGTGACTAGGTGGACAAGGACTAGGCGATTTTGGAAGAAAAGTGTTGCACATTTCAGTACCTGGTTTCAATCCTGAGACGGAATTTGCCAACCTTTGGGATGTATAGACAATTTAGTTTAATCCATTAAAGTGACACACTCTAACGATATTTTTAATATCAAACATCCTATGAGAGTTTGCTTTGTCTCTTTCCTCTCAGCTATATGTGAGTGAATAAATTAGTCACATCCACTTTTAAATAATATGAATTGGACCATAACTAACCATGCGAGGCAAAAAAGAGCAAAAAACTAAAATCCAAATAAATACATATCAACACCCCAAAAATGAAATGAAGCTTCGCAAAAGAAAACGAAAACGAAGATTCAAACAAGCGGCACATGTTTGTCATTCCATTTGAAGATCCTTAACGATTGTCATATGGTTTTGAAGACATTTTTGTTTTGATCAGACAATATTGTGGACTTTTTCGCTGCACGATTTCGATTCTGACTTATGCGTAACTTGTTCAGCTTCTGATCTACTCCCCACCATGTGGCTGGCTGATGTTAATTTGTCAAAAGAGTGAAACGAAAACCGCACAAAATACCAAAAAGGGGGTTAAGTGGAAAGGACAGACGGCGAATCGTAGCAATCGATGAATGGGATGCATGAGAGAATAACATTTCTTTCCATTCTCGTCATCGTTACACAGGAAATACGCAAATAGTGTCTCAGTTTATATTTAAAAAAATAAATAAAAAACGACAACAACAAAACCATGAACCTTTTTCATTTTATGTACTCGCACTATATCACCATATCATCTTGAAGTTCGTGTGTTGCCACGGAACACGCATGCGTGACTTGTTAAAGCAGCAGCAGCAACAGAGCAACAAGTCCCAAACGCATGGTTGGGCCTTCCTTTCATTGAGTCTTTTAAATTATGAAGAATTACCTTCATAATGTTATTTAAGCGCCAAAAGATATTCTTCCACATGGAATAAGAAATATGGCTTGGGAAACATAATGGAATGTCTTGATGAAATGTACCCGTCTGTCTGTCTTCCTGACTCTCAGTATGGATGTGAGTGTGTGTGCTTTAACTTACATATGTATATAGTGTGTATGCATGTCAGTATTGTGTATGTTTGTGACATTGCTGGACGGTAATTGCTGATAATTAACGATTAATAAATGTCAGCTTTAGTTTGGAAGCATTGCATGTAATGTAAATGTCATCTGGAAGATTTACTAGGAGATGATTTTAATATTACAGAATAATTTTTAATGGCAAATGGAAAGGGGGTTAAGGAAAACACATTCAGCATGGGAACGATGTTATGGTTTTAAATACATTTAATCGTTTTTCATGATTAAGACGTCAAATATACTTTAAAAAAATCCACGCCCTGGATAGACCTTGCAAAAATATTCTTTAAAGAACCCATTTCCTCGATAGACCTTGCAAAACTATTCTTTAAAGAACCCACTTCCTCGGTATACCTTGCAAAAATAATCTTTAAAGAACCCACTTCCTCGGTATACCTTGCAAAAATAATATTTAAAGAACCCACTTCCTCGGAATACCTTGCAAAAATAATCTTTAAAGAACCCACTTCCTCGGAATACCTTCCAAAAATAATCTTTAAAGAACCCACTTCCTCGGTAGACCTTGAAATAATATTCTTTAAAAAATCCACGTCTTTGGTAGACCTTGAAAAAATATTCTTTAAAAAATCCACGCCTTTGGTAGACCTTGAAATAATATTCTTTAAAAAATCCACGCCTTTGGTAGACCCATGAAAAAATAGTCTTTAAAAAATCCACGCCTTTGGTAGACCCATGAAAAAATATTCTTTAAAAAATCCACGCCTTTGGTAGACCCATGAAAAAATATTCTTTAAAAAATCCACGCCTTTGGTAGACCCATGAAAAAATATTTTTTAAAAAATCCACGCCTTTGGTAGACCCATGAAAAAATATTCTTTAAAAAATCCACGCCTTTGGTAGACCCATGAACAAATATTCTTTAAAAAATCGACGCCTTTGGTAGACCCATGAAAAAAATATTTTTTAAAAAATCCACGCCTTTGGTAGACCCATGAAAAAATATTCTTTAAAAAATCCACGCCTTTGGTAGACCCATGAAAAAATATTCTTTAAAAAATCCACGCCTTAGCTAGACCTTGAAAAAATATTCTTTTAACAAATCCACGTCTTTGGTAGACCTTGAAGAATATTCTGTAAAAAATCCATGCCTTTGTTGGACCTTACTTACTTACTTACCTGGCTTGTGACAGAACTTTCGTTCCATAAGCAGAGCTTAAAAAGGATTTCCAGGAAAGACCATATACGGCAATGTTATCTTCCACTTGGTCTTTCCGTCTTATTCGTGGCCTTCTGCATCGGCTGGTTCGCTTTTATATGCCTTCTGGGCTGGGGCATCTTCATCAATTCTCATAACATGACCTAGCCAACGTAGTCGCTGCAGCTCAATACGTCTAACAATGTCGATGTCCGAGAATAGCTGGTATAACTCATGGTTTATTCGACGGCGATATTCACCGTCAACGCAGATCGGCCCATAGATCTTTCGGAGAAATTTTCTCTCAAACACTCCAATAGCTGCCTCATCTGCTTGCGCAAGTACCCATGCTTCAGATCCATATAACAGTACGGGTAGTATCAGCGTCTTGTAGAGTGTGAGTTTGGTCTGGCAGGAGGTGGCCTTGCTTTTGACTTGTGTGCTCAGACCATAGTAGCATCCATCACTATCCTTCTCCGAATTTCAAAGCTGAAGCCATTCGTTTTGTTTATGGCGGTACCAAGGTATATAAAATCTTTGACTACCTCGAAGCTGTAGTTCCCACGTTCTACAGTTGGTCCGAGTCTACTGGACATCTTGCGCGTTGATACCATCAACTAGGTCTTCTCGCCGTTTACTGCCAGACCCACTTTGGCAGACTTCTTCTCAATTTGTTCAAAGGTGCCTGTTACCGCTCTCAGTGTTCGACCCATTATGTCGATGTCATCGGCGTAGGCGAGTAACATGTGTTGTTTGGTGTACAGAGTGCCATTTCTGTTCACTTTTGCCTCTCGTATGATCTTCTCCAGCAGGATGTTAAAAAGGTCACACGACAAACAGTCACCTTGTCTGAATCCTCGTTCGGTATTAAAGACCTCCTAGAGGACCTTTCCGACTTTAACTGCAGTTCTTGTGCCAGCTAAAGTTATCCTGCATGGCCGTATTAATTTTGCAGGAATGACAAATGCAGGCATGGCTTTAAACACCTCTGAACTGATAGGGTTGTCGAATGTGGCTTTATAGTCGACGAATAGGTGGAATGTGTCGATGTGTTTTTCGTGGGTTTTTTTTCAGGATTTGGCGCAAAATTAAAATCTGGTCGATGGTGGATTTGCCAGGTCTGTAGCCTCATCGGTATTGTCCAATAATGTGATTGACCATTGGCTTCAGTCGTTCACACAGTACGCTGGATAGCACTTTATATGCGATGGGAACTATATTCTTCTATAGTTGGTACATATCGTCTTGACTCCTTTTTTGAGCACGGGAAACAGGATGTTGAGGTTCCAATCATTGGGCATGCATTCTTCTAGCCAAATGGTACTAATCTGCTGGTGCATGTTCCTTACCAGCATCTGACCACCAGTCTTGAATAGTTCGGCTTGTAACCCATTGGCACCTGCTGCGTTATTATTCTTCAGCCGATTGATTGCGATCCTGACTTAATCTTGGCTAGGTGGTATACACTCTATACCGTTATCTATTATTGGTTCTGGGGTATCCTCTTCACCACTACTATTCGATACCAGAAGTTTTTCAAAATGCTCCTTCCAGATCTTTAGCACTCTGTCTGTATCTGTCACCAGGTTTCCTTCTTCATCTCTACTGGAGGATGTGCCTGCACCAAAACCTTAAGTTTGGTGTTTTACTCGTTGGTAAAATTTCCGGACTTCATTCTAACTCCTGTACATCTCGATTTGCTCCCGCTCACGATTTTCTTTTCCCTTTTTTCTGAATTCACGTTTCTCCTCTTTCCTTTTCTCCCGATAGTTCTCCATCGCATTGCGTGTTGCTACTGTTCGAATACCTTTCGTCTTTGTTGGACCTTGAAAAAATATTCTTTAAAAACTCCACGCCATTGGTGGACCTTGAAATCTATATATATAAAAGAGCTTAGTGTTAAGTGAGTGAGTGAGTGAGTGAGTGACTGACTGACAGATCATCGCCCAGACGAAACGGCTAAAGCTAGAAGCTTGAAATTTTGAGTGTGGGTTGTTGTTGGTGTTTAGGCGTGAGATAAGGCTGGGTTTTTGGAGATTCGTACTAGAAGGGTACGAAAAGTACTAAAATGTACGAAATATGGTACCCTTTGTATTAGGCGAACGGGAAGAGCTAGAATTCTGAAATTTGGAATGTGGGTCACTGATGGAAAGTTAGAAAGATGTACAAAAGGGGTTTTTGGAAATTCGACCTATAAGTGTACTAAAAGTACTAAATGTAGTTCTAATTCTACATATATCTATATATATAAAAGAGCTTAGTGTTAAGTGAGTGAGTGAGTGAGTGACTGACTGACAGATCATCGCCCAGACGAAACGGCTAAAGCTAGAAGCTTGAAATTTTGAGTGTGGGTTGTTGTTGGTGTTTAGGCGTGAGATAAGGCTGGGTTTTTGGAGATTCGTACTAGAAGGGTACGAAAAGTACTAAAATGTACGAAATATGGTACCCTTTGTATTAGGCGAACGGGAAGAGCTAGAATTCTGAAATTTGGAATGTGGGTCACTGATGGAAAGTTAGAAAGATGTACAAAAGGGGTTTTTGGAAATTCGACCTATAAGTGTACTAAAAGTACTAAATGTAGTTCTAATTCTACATATATTGAACATATATAGCTAAAATCTTGAAATTTTATATATGAAATTTGGAAGTAAGATTACAGTTGAAATTCGCATTTATATGTACGAAAAGTACTAAACGGAACTAAATTTGGTACAATTTGGATTTGGGTGAATGGAGAGATCTGGAAACCTAAAATTTGGAATAGTGGTTGCTGTTGGTATATAGAATTGAGATATGGAAGCATAGTACTTATGTGTACTAAATGGTTCTATATTTGGCACAACTTAATTATGTCTGAACGGATAGAGCTGGACTCCAGAATTTTCGAATTAAAAATACTATTGGAGTGTACAAAAAAAAGTACTAACTGGTACCAAATGGTTTACAAATTGTTGAACAATTGTGTGAATGGATAGGGCCGAGATCCTGAAATTATGAATTAATATAACAGTTTGAATGCAGGATTGAGATATGTGGGTAGTTTTGAAAATTCGTAATACGTGTACTAAATGGTACTAAATTTGGTACAATATAGATTTGAGTGAACGGTTAGAGATGGAAAACTTAAAATTGGAATGAAAAATTACAGATTTAAGGTAGTATTGGAATTATGTACTTATGGATACGAGAAGCACAAAATGGTACTAAATATGTTACAATTTGTTTTGTGTGAGCGGGAATCATAAAATTTTGAATTAAAATTAAGGATTGGATTGTAGGATGAGACATGGAGTTAGTTTTAAAAATGCGTAATTATGTGTACTAAATGGTACTAAGTTTAGTACAATTCAGATTTGAATAAAAGGATAGAGATGGAAAACGTATATTTAAAAACCAGTAAGGAAAGTAGTAAAGTCGGACTGTATGATACCCTTCACCACTTTGGGTATATTCTACATATGTATCCGAAAAGACTTCGCATTTTTAAGGAATTTTGACATGAAATTGAATGAACTTAAATGTGTGATTTGTATGTCTTTCTGGAACCTATGCTAAA
The DNA here is from genome assembly GCF_032173495.1 of Musca vetustissima. Classification (NCBI taxonomy): domain Eukaryota; kingdom Metazoa; phylum Arthropoda; class Insecta; order Diptera; family Muscidae; genus Musca; species Musca vetustissima. The sequence goes on along the minus strand of NW_026879665.1, from coordinate 1,509 downwards.
TTTCATTTGGTGCACAATTTACCTAAAATCGGGTGATAACTATATAAAAAAATGGAAGCTATATCTAAATATATGGGAAGCTGCACCGATTTTCACAAAACTTAGCATACGCCATTCTAGATTTAATTCAATACGCTATGCCACAATTCGTAAAAATCAAATCATTTTCAGAGACTTTGGTGCATAAATCGACTCAGAAAGTGAAGTCTATGCATATTCTCAAAAGGAACCATTGGTCTATCTCGATTATTTTTGCCTGTTACAAATATATGCACAAAGACATAATACCCTGTACCACAGTGTTGTGAAGGGTATAATAAAATTACTGTTAGAATACAGGATTGAGACAGTGTTGGAAATTCGAACTCATAAGTACTAAATATGGTACAATTTGGATCTATATGAACGGATAGGGCTGGGATCCTGAAATTTGTCATTAAAAATAAAGTTTTGGAGTGTGAAATTGAGAAGTTTTAGAACCTCCTACTAACGTCTACGAAAAGTAATAAATGATACTAAATTTGATACAATTTGGATGCTGGTGAACGGATAGAGCTGGGATATTTAAATGTGCACTTAAGGTTATTATTGGAGTGCATGACTGAGGTAGTTTTGGAAATTCGTACTTATGGGTACGAAAAGCACAAAATTTGGTACAATTTGGACTTGAGTGAACGGTTAGAACTCGAATTCTGAAAGTTGCCACTTAGGTTACTGTGGAAGTGTAGGAAAAGTACAGAATTTTTACGAAATCTGGTACAATTTGGAAGACAGATCTGAAATTCTTAAATTTGAACTTACGATTGCTATTTTAAAGCAGGGCTCATGAAAAAGCACTGGCGCTATTTGTAGATGTTGGACATATCAAGTACACATGGAATTTGTCAAAGAGAGCCGCTAAAGGGTCGACACTGCGTTGTCGTAGCATTGACACTATCCTAGTGACACTATCCTAGTGTCATGACGGTCACTGATAATTTCGCTGAAGTACCATTACAAACCATATGATTGCTAGGATTATTGAAGCACGCCCAGAAAGTTTTCAAAATCAAATAATAATAACACCCAATTAACTGATACTTTGGTACCATTTAACTGATACCTTGGTATAATGTCCGAAGAAGCTCTTGAAGCCAGGAACAAGGACTATCGAAACATACGCTAGAGCAATACAAGGAAAAATTTAAGGAAAAATATTATGGAAGATATCATAAATGATTTATTAGTTTCGTCAGACCCTTTGATATCTTCATTGTCAAATGGGTTTCAATTTCGTCTGCAAAAAAATATTATTATAGACGATGATGTCAAGAGCTATCTTTTAATGAAACATCCAGATATGTCTGATTCTGATTCAGAAGATAATTTTGATTTATAAAGTTTATTTATTGAAGTTAAAAAAATTAAATAAAAAAAATTAAAAAAAATTTAAACAATTTTTTTTCTTAAAAAAATCTATGACTGTTTTCTGAGCTGTGAAAAAAAAAACGGCTGAAGATATCGTTTTTC
>NW_026879664.1:0-27456 GCF_032173495.1 Musca vetustissima | reverse complement strand
TGATCGCGTGTACATTCAATGATATCCTTCTGAATTATTATTATTATTTTTTTTTGTATTCTCACCTAAAATATTTTCAATACAATGACAATCCAATTGAAAAAAATAAAATAAGTACATACTTTGAAAATTTAAAAAAAAAAATTGACAATGCTTCATAATATTTTTTTGCAAATTTTTCGCGGTTTTCGATTATTTTTCACCTTTTAAACCTTCCCTGAAGCTCCACGAATAAGACTAAGATAAGAAAAATCCGTTCAGCCGTTCTCGAGTTTTAGCGAGACTAACGAACAGCAATTCATTTTTATATATATAGATATAGATATTGAATATTTAAAATTCTTTAACAGACGTAGTTTAAGATTTCCGTAATTAATTATTGTCGTGGCTATCAGAACCATTAGCCCTTAGCCGCTATAAAAGTGTAGCTATTCTATTGTAAACATTTAATAGTGCGAGTCGATTTGATCGTAACAGACGTACGTGCGCTTCAATCGGGCGAAAAAATGTCATTTGGGTATATTTGTGTTGTGATATTGGTGTGTACGTGGTTTTACTGGTTGTGGACACGGCGAAAGTTTTATGCCCTAATGTTTAAAATACCAGGATGGATGGGTTATCCCCTTGTGGGTCTGGCTCTAAAGTTTGTTAAACAAGGTTTGTGTGGTATTTGTAATATGGATGCGTTGCTATAATATAATAATTTCGTGAAGTCGATAATATAATTGAAACAGAAAAAAAAAACAAAATAAAATACCATCATTTAATGACTAATTCAAAAAATCTCAATATATAATAATTTCTGAAAAATTGAAAAAATGTAATGTAGATCCTAGAAAAGTTCTCCAGTCAGACTTTGTATATTTAAACCATGATGCAACTCGCCCATTGTGGAAATAAATCACAATTTAAATCTGAATTTGCCGAATTTTTACACATATATTTTTATAGATTTAATATTACAATTTCAATCAAAATGTAATTGAAATCCTCATTTTTTTTTTCTGAAGACCCCTTGAATGTGATACACACACTCAATGAGTCATATGGCCCATTTACGTATGTATGGATGCTTACTTATCCGTCATTGCTTATAGCCGAACCGGATATAATCCGAGATATATTAACATCGCCTTGCTGTACGAATAAAAGTGTCTTTTATGAACCGATTCACAAAGGTATTGGAAAAGGTCTAATTTCTTTGAATGGTAAATAAAAAAAAATGAATTTACTACAAATATATACATATGTTAACCTCAATACAAATTAAGATCCGAAATGGAGCGTCCATAGAAAACATTTGGATCCTGTCTTTGGTTTTAAAATATTACAGAGTTTCATGCCGATCTTTAATGAGGAGGTGAATAAGCTTGTAAAACGATTCAAAGAAATCAATGAATGTCCGGATGTGATAACTTTGTTCATGGATTTTACATTGAATATCGCCATAAGTGAGTTAATATTATCCTTTTCATCCCTTTCCTTTTAAGATTTTGTTGTATTCGCAGAAACAACATTGGGAGTTGATGTGGCCCAAGAGTTCGGAAATATATCCAATAATGGCATACTCGGAAGCTTTCAATGGTATGATAAGATTTGTTATTATTTCCACAGAAATGCGTAATTTCTGGAATTTTTTCTTAGTCTTATGGAGAATGGAGCTCAAATGGTGTTTAATCCATGGTTGGCCAATGATTTGATTCGGAGGTTAACGGGTGTGTACGAACCATTCCACAGCCGCAGAATAGAAAACCACAAGTTTATTAGAAGTGTAAGTACAAATAGATGTTGTTTCGCCCGAAACAACTTCAAGAAGGTTGGTATCTTTTATTTTGATTTTACAGCTCATCAACAAAAAATTAAATGAAGATGGTGCCACTCAAGTCGAGTCTAAAAATGGTAATATTTTCATAGACAAAACCATTGAACTTTTTAGAAGGAATATCTTTACAGAGCAGGATGTGGAAGACGAATCCAAGACTATTGTTTTTGGGGTAATTTATACTCTATCATAACTCAATTGTATTGTTAATGTTGTGTGTTTTGTGTGAAGGCATACGAGACTACGACTAATACAGTTGGAAATGTTCTCATTTTGCTGGCAATGTTTCCCGAATATCAACAAAAAGTCTACGAGGAACTACTGGCCATATTTCCAGATGACGGAGATTTTGACGTCACCTATGCAAATATTCAAGATATGACCTATATGGATATGGTTATCAATGAAACTATGCGTGTACTGACACCAATACCATTCGTAGGACGTCAAAATTCACAAGATATCAACCTATCAAATGGAATAGTCGTACCAGCGGGAGTAAACATTTTAATTAATATTTTTACCATGCATAGACGTAAGGATATATGGGGCCCCAAAGCTGACGTATTTGATCCTGACAATTTTTTGCCTTCAAACATGGAAGGCAAACATCCATATGCATTTATTCCCTTTACAAAGGGAATTCGAAGCTGTATAGGTAGGTCGACAATAAAGATGTTAACTAAGACTTATTTTAATACTCGTTTATTTTTATTTTCAACACAGGATGGAAATATGCGCTTATGTCGATGAAAGTAACCCTGGCAAAGTTGTTACGGAATTTCAAGTTTAGCACAGATTTCCAATATGCTGATTTGGAGTTTGATTATACAATTACGCTGAATCTAAAGCATGTTCCAGTTTTAAGGATAGAAAGTAGATAAATATCGAAAATTACAAAAAATATTGTACTACGAGGGCGCGGGCAGAAGTAGAATTCTGAATATACTATTATTATATTATATATACTGTTATCTATCATTAATAAATTGGTATAAAAATATCTATTTGAACATAGTGCTAAAGGTTTTATACTCTACACGATTATGTTGTAAGATTATTATAGCATTATGTGATTCAAAGAGTTTGTAATGCCGCTGGACTCACCTATTCCGATTGTCATATCTCGACAAGCTGATTCGATCTAGATTGTGTGCCCAACCATCAAAATTTTTAAACAAACGACAGGCATGTTGATGTTAAATTATAAACAAGGTACAGGTCGCATCTATGGTCCGATTTGGATGGTATTGGGTACAACTCATTTATTTGGTCCAAGGACGAACCCTAGTGAAATTGGTGAAAATCGGTTCATATATTTTCGTCCAATTTAATGTAAATGGTGAATGGTTTCGTGAAAATCGGTTCAGATTTAGATATAGCTCCCATATATATTTTCGTCCGATTTTAGTTAAATATATCCTTCGATTTGCACGAAATTTGGAATAACGTAATGAATTTGGTCTAGAACGATGGTCTAGAACGATTAGTAGAGCTCCCACGATTTCACATATGTGGTGTACCAAACTCCTAATGTTTATCCGATTAACACGAAATTGTGCACAGCGTATCAAATTGAGACTTAAATGACGTTATTGCGCTTTGTTGAAATTGGTGCAGATGCAGCCAATTTTAAGGATCCATATGTACAATATACCCATAGTGAAGAAGGATATCATATAGTCGGCCCAATCCGACTTTACTACTTTCCTTACTGGATATTTATTAAAATTCTATGTCGATCCATGCGTGTCCTTCTGTCTGTCCCTCAGTTGAAATCACGATATTATTAATATTTACCTATGTTTCAGGATTGCCCTCATATAACCGTACCCGCCAATAATCGGAATTAAGCTATCTTCGACATGTTTTTCAACAGAATTGGATATAATTTGGAATTTTGGGTACTTAATGTATAGAATATCTCCATACGAAACATCATTAATATTGACCCAAGTTTCAGGATAGACCCCATATAACGGTTCCACCCAATATTCGGTATTTTTGGGATTATGGAAACATTTTTTAATTACTCCCATATCGTGCACACCAACTACCTATACAGACGGAAGGACATTAGGGAAATCAATTTTAATTTGTCTGAAAATTATTTGGCCGAAAGAAACCTGGGGTCTAAAACCAAAAATTAAAATTTAATTGTTTGATAGGTTATGTGGGTTTCGACTTGATATATTTTGCCATTCGTAATATAATTTTAATAGTCCAAAGTTCATTCATTCTTGCTTCCGCAAATAATTTTTGAACAAAAAACGTCATAACCCTGGTGTAGACATCTTTAGTACTACCGATAAATTGTATATGCTTTCCCACGCCTTCGATCCATTTATAAATGTTATCATTTTACAACAAAATTATCTTAATTATATTATAACAAAAAAATTCTGCCACTGTGCTCCTACAATATTCTCTCTGCACTTCATAAAAACCCTAATTGAGGCAATAAGTCCAACCTTTGGTACATGCAGCTATTTGCAAACGGCTGATGCGAAGAGAGGGAGAAACTATAAATGAGAATAAACTGAGTTGGACAACAAACGAAGTCACGCGACACACATGACAAATAACGACTACAAACACAACACAACATTCCCATACATTTACATCAGGTCTATCAAAGCTCTTTATGAAGGTAATAAAGGCTGAAGGAGACGACGATAAAATAAAGCAACAAGAAATGTAAGCAAATACCAATACACCTTCCCACACACACACATCCATAGATGTGAACATTGTGTGTCTGTGGTTGGTGAGTAGAAGAAGAAGAAGACGAAAAAACTCACGAAGTGATTTCTATCTAAATTACCCAACGTGTGCACGAAATTAAGGAAGTTTTCAGTGAATTTTAGCCATAAGAAGGAAAAAATTAAATTATTAAAAAGTATTTTCTTGAAAAATCAACCGAAGAAGTCATAAAAACGATAACAGCCCAGCAATTGAGCACATCGTCTATTCATATTCAAGGATTCCGTGTTGTGCACCACGATTTTTATGTGTGTTTTGAAAACGCGTGAATAACATCCGGTTGTGTGTGCGTGAATTTTTCACTGATATCAGTTCGAAAATCACCAATAAAACGTCGTCGAAAATTACCATAAAGTTATCATTAAGCAATATACGTGAAAGGAGCTTCTCGATTCAATCATTTTGTATCACTTTGATGTCGTTTCGATTTTTGTTTTAAGAATTGCCGATAACCCAACAACGAGTCCAAGTGCTTTCATTTTCTAGTATTAAAACGATTTTAAATGTTGTGAAAAGTGTGAATTGTCGATAACGTTAAGTGAAATAAATAAATAACGTAACATAACAAGAAACAAATTATTCTGCTATATATGCACATATAGTATTTTCACATATATGTATATAGATCTGGTGTGGAATATACGCTCATGAATTTTTAATGTCAAATGTAAAATATTGATGTCATACGCCTGAAAATATACAGCAGACATTGCACGACATAACTACAACAACAACAACAATAAAAAACAACATAACAAAAACCGGATAAATTTCAAAGGTAAATGGAAATTGGGAAAAATTCGAAACGAAAAGAATACGAGAGAATAAAAGAAAATTGAGATAAACAGAGAGAGATTGTAGGAGAATGTAACATTGAGAAGTTGTTTGTTAGGGAGAAAAGTGATGCCAACATGCGGAAAAGTGGGTGTTATTTCACATGATATAAGTATAATATAGTTTTATCTATTATATGCTATCCAAGGACCTTGTAATATTCACCATAAAGTATTTAAACGAAGTGGTATTTAGTCACACGTGGTACATTTAATTTGTTCGTATCAACCCTTGGTTATTAATAAGGTCTAAAGAATGCGAATTCATACCTTAGTTTTCGCTTGCTTCCAACTTTTTAATCGCGAAATACCAACCAGAACAGAATAAATATTGTTCTAGAAAGTAATGAAAGTATTATGCACGAGTATTTTGATTTGAATAGAAATATTTTGACGGTCAATGAAGACTTCAGCTGGCCTTACCGCTTAACATTTTTAGTAAATTTTGATACAAAATTTGGAATATACATATTTCGGAAAAAACTTCGATTTAAGACGTTATTATAATCTTAGCAACGGGGATTTGAAGTTGAGCAATTTTTAGCCACAATCCGAATCCAAGTTGACTTTTAATACAATTTCGAATATTGATTTTTATATCCTCCACCATAACATCAAGGGCATATTATTTGTGTACCCTTTACCATAGTATGAAGGGTATATTAAGTTTATTTTGCCGTTTGTAACTCATCGAAATAATCCTTTCCGACCCTATACAGTGTATATATATAGATTCTTAATCAGCGTAAAATTCTATGACGATTCAAACATGTCCGTCTGTCTGTTGTAATCACTCTAGCGTCTAAACGAATTGAGACAGATCGCCAACATTTTGTATAGAACCGGATTTTGCCTGCAGGCAAGTTCGATGATGGGCTATATCTGTCCACGTATAGGCATAGCTCCCATATAAGTGTACCTCCCAATTTTCCGAACTTTGGGTTTCATGTCTTTCAATCGAATTTGAAATTTAGTACATTTTGATCATATTGGGTACTAAATTTCTTCGCTAAATATTATAAGTATCGGTCCAATTTTTGTGGTGGCTCCCATATAATGGTACCCTGCAACATTCAGTATTTTAGGGGTTTGGGAAAGAACAATCGAATTCGCTGTAATTTAATATTTTGAGTTCTTATTCGGAAGCAAATCTCTACATTAAAATATAAGAGGTGCACGCAGAGAAAAATATGGTTGAGCCAAAAATGAAAATTAATATTTTAAAAATTACAATATATATGTCTGCCCCAATCATTTACATTTTCATCCCAAACATTTCATTTCATTGTGTTTGAATTAGCGAATGCTTGGTGTTTTCATTATATAAGAGGTTATGCCTAATTAAATATAGCTCAAGTTCCAAGCTAATAATTTAGTTTTGAATCCCAATACCGTACATCACGCTAAATATTAAATATGTAGGATTTTTTATATAGGACCTGGGCCTAAATGCGGGTCGATATAGTTCATTCTCAAACCTCATGTTCTAGTTTTTATGTCGGTATCTTCCGATAGAAAAATGATTACAACATATGACCACATCGACTAAATCGTTTTAGAATTCCATACTATGCAGGGTATGAACGGAAAATTTGGTCTACAGAATACCCCCTATTCTATGGTGAAATACAGCTACATGGAGATAACCATAAATAGAAAATTCAGCAATTTCAATGGGGGTTCTCCTAAAATCTCAAAACCCTAAAATTTTGACATATATTATTAACGCATGGTACGGTGAAACATGTGTATAAAATCCTGAAAATACTCCAATTTAAAGGGCAATATTATATATGAGGCATACTAAAGCGGGACCAATATTGACAACATTGTGTAGTAATTAGCAGGTTAGGCCTAATTAAGGGCCGATGTAACTCAAGTTCCAGGCTTAATATTAAATAGGTAAGATGTTTTGAACATTAATAATTTTTGGTAGGGAGATTTGTTACCATATACGACTACAAAATACCAAATTACAGCGAATTCGGTTGAAAACCGTGCTCAAGAATCCCAAAATACCGGGTACCCTTATATGAGTGCTACCCGAAAAAATCGACCTACATTTTTATATTCTTTGTGGAGATATTTGATACCCAATAAAAACTCAAAGTACTAAATTACAGCCAATTCGGTGAAAAAATCCGGTAAAAACCCCGCAAAAACTGAAAATTGGGAGGTACCGTTATATGGGGGCTACCAGAAAAAGTGGATCTATATTTATAATTTTTGGTGGAGAAATTGGGTATCCAAACATACGCGCTCAAGAAGCCCAAAATACTGAAAATTTGGGGTACTTTTATATAGGGGCTATCCGAAAATATGGACTCAAATTTATAATTTTTAGTGGAGAGATGTGCTTCCTAATAAGAACTCACTGTACCAAATTTCAGCGAATTCAGTTGAAAAACGCGCTCAAGAACCCCAAAATACTGAAAATTTGGGGGTACCCTTATATGGGAGCTATGCCTTAACGTAAACCGATATAACCCATCTACGAACTTGACCTGTCTGCAGACAAAATTTTGGCGCTCTATCTCAATTCGTTTAGACGCTAGAGTGATTACAACAGACAGACGGACATGCTTAGATCGTCATAGAAATTTACGCTGATCAAGAATATATATACTTTATAGGGTCGGAAATGATTATTTCGATGCGTTACAAACGGAAAAACAAAACTAATATACCCTCCATACTATGGTGGAGGGTATAAAAAAATACAATATAAATGTTTGCCTCAACCATTTTATTTGTAAGATTTTAACAGATGCTCTCTTAATCCGAAAATACATAATTTAACGAATTATAGCAAATTTTGTAAACAATTACAATGGTTTTGTTCGCAGCCAACCACACAGCAGTGTTTCCTGTAGGGTGGCGTACGAAAGGTATGATCATCAATGAAAAAGCAATTTTGCAATCTATTGTAAAAATATAACATTATGTAGCATTTTATATGTATTTTTAATTGCTCGGTTTTCAATATTAGTTTTTCATATAATATTTATACCCTTTACCAAACTGTGGGACAGGGTATTATGTCTTTGTGCATATGTTTGTTACAGATCGACCCATGGTTCCTTTTGAGAATCACTTTCTGAGTCGATTTATGCATGTAAATTGTAAACAAAGTGCAGGACGCATTTATTATCCGAATTGGATGAAATTTGGCACAGTCCATTTATTTGGGCCAGGGACGAATGCTATTGAAATTGGGAAAAATCGGTTCAGATTAAGATATAGCATCTCTTGAATATAGCCAAAGTGGTAAAGGGTATCATATAGCCGGCCCCGTTCGACTTAACTACTTTCTTTACGGGCTTTTATTGGTGAATGTTTTTGGAGTTTAAAACATATTTATCGAAATTTTACATATTATTAATAATTCAAATACTTACCAATTGGTGAAAGTTTTAATTGGGATGAATGTTTTGGTTTTGTATGTAGTCAATATGATAGCCAGATTCCCAAACACCAACAGCATATATGTCAACAGAGAATTCATTACCGGGTGTGCGTGAACCTTCCGAATGGACATAGCCAACTAAACGTATGTATTTACGAGATAGGAAACGTAGCGTTGACTCCTCGCACTAGAGATGTTGCAAATTTCAGCTAATGACAAAGAAGATAATTGCACATAACTGTTTTATTTCAGGATATTCTTTTATGTCCTATAGGAATACATTAAAGATTAATAATTTTATATTTATGATATGATATATACCTACCTCGGTTGAAGGAATGCAAGGATAACCATTTTTGATAACTAAAATATTTTTCTGGCTTTGGTTAATATGTCTTCAATTATACATGTATAATTTCTAAAACTTTAAGCTGTTTACTTTGATAAATAATGTTTTGCGAACTGGATGTTTGTGATTCCAAATAATCATTCGAATCCGAGGTGAAATAAAAAGTGTTATCGTATACAATGATATTTTCGTAGAATACTCACTTATTACATTTAGCCAATTTGGAGCGTTGATTACACCAAACATGTCGAAAGTTTTCCGATTTTCAGGTGTGGAAATGGCAAATATTTGTATATTAAGTGGAAAGAAACCAAAAGAGGAAAGAAACCACTTTAGATATAAGTTTCCAATATATATTAACACGTAATTAATTTTTAACACCTAGTTTTCTGAATCTTACAGAATACCACTCGATTTGACATGAAGTGCTTTCCTAATAAGATGTTCGCCCTCAACACTTCAAATTGAATAAATCGCAACATTGACAGCATTCGTATTTCAGCACGTTTTTTGCAAAACTTGCAAGCTTTGAATAGCTCAGCGCAAGCTCTCGTCAAAGCTCATGACCTACGCTACGCCAGAAAATCAAACGGGCGCGCTCTCTCTCTCTTTCTCTCTGTCACATGGAAAAACACCCTTTTCGTCAACCACTGAAAGGTTATTGACAGAAAAAAGAAAACTTTGACTGGTACTGGTTATCCCCAATTTCCTTTTGTGCTAAACGTGTGTGGACAAATGGAGTGTTAAAACAGACGACAAAAGAATAACAAATAAAGGGATTTGTAAAAGTGTTTACAAGAATTTTTCCTGAAAACAAAAGCCGACACATTTTCGTGGCCAAAAAATAAACCAAAGAAGAAATCAGCCGAAAACGAATTATTGATTAAAATACCTGCTCGAGTGTTATATAAAATAATTGCACCATTTGCAATAGAAAAAGGAAATTCTCACGATTTCACTTCCGACATCGTCATACATATCTGTGAATAATAGTGAATTGTGTTTCCGCGGTGTTCAATGCTAAATAAGAAAAATCAAATAGAAATAAAGTTGTATCCCAAGCTAACTAATTCTACAAAATAACGCAAACCCAACAAATTTGACTGTAAGGAATAGTTTTCAGAAATTTCATTCTCACAATATTACCTGTAAGTTGAATATTCGCATATTATCTACATCGTTGTTTTTGCCATTGCTATTTCATTATTGTATAGTTGTGTGTTTGTTTCTTGTCGCGTTAACGAGCACTATTTCCGTGTGAACCGGTATTTTTAGCCACATAGTGCCATAACGCGACGCATTGTTGTAATGTCGATGTTGATGATGATTGAGGGTGAGTCAACTACATTAGTTGGGTTAACTATGGGAAGGATACCCCACTTGCAGGTTTTGTTGTAATAAACGGGCTTAAGTCACATTTTCCACAAGGACGATATTTGGTAATGACAATGGGATATATTTTGGAAACGTATGGACACCTTTTTCAACATATTCAGCTGTTTTTTGGTATTTTGGTTTCTGACAGTATAGAATATCTCCCCACTTAAAATGCTTAATAGTGGTCCCCATTTTAGGGTAGTCCTCATATGACACTAAATCTCAAATATCGGTATTTCGGGGAGTTTGGGCACGTGTTTCGTCAAAATTGCTTGTAATTTTATATTTGTGATTTTCATCTCGCCAAATTCTGGAAAAGACCCACGAAGAACTCATCGACACATTCCACCTATTCGTCGACTATAAAGCCGCATTCGCATTATTTTAAACCATGTTTGCGTTGCATTCCTGCAAAATTAATACGACTATGCAGGATAAAGTCGGCAGTTAAAGTCGAAAAGGACCTCTCGGAGCTCCTTAATACCGAACGAGGATTCAGACAAGAAAAATGTCATAAGAGAGGCAAAGGTGAACAGAAATAGCAATCTGAACACCAAACAACATATGTTACTCGTCTATGCCGATGACATCGACATAATGGTTCGAACATTGAGAACGGTAACAGCCACCTTTGAACAAATTGAGGAGTCTGCCAAAGTGGGTCTGGCAGTAAGTGGCGAGAAGGTCAAACTGATAATATCAACGCGCAAGAAGTCCAGTAGACTCGGATCAACTGTGGAACTTGAGAATTACAGCTTCAAGGTAGTCAAAGATTTTGCAACCGCCTTAAATTAAACTAATGACATCAGTTTCGAAATCCGGAGAAGGATAGTGTTGGCCAACAGATGACTATGGTCTAAGTAAGCACCTCCTGCAAGACCAAAAACACACTCTGCAGGACGCTGATACTACCCGGCTGTTATATGTGGATCTGAAGCAAGTAGATGAAGTTTGGAGTGTTTGAGAGAAAATTTCTCCGAAATATCTATGGGCCTATCTGCGTTGATGGTGAATATCGCCGTCGAATGAACCATGAGTTGTATTATCTATTCTCGGACATCGCATTGTCAGACGTATCGAGCTGCAGCAACTACGTTGGCTAGGTCATGTTGTGATAATGGATGAACATTCTGAAAAGGCATATAAAAGCAAACCAGCTGATGGTTCACGCAGAAGGGGAAGGCCACGAATGAGATGAAAAGTTTAAGTGGAAGACAACAGGCGACTGAGACTGAGGCGCCTGGAAATATTTTTTAACCTAGACTTATGGAATGAAAGTTCTGTCACAAGCCATCATAAAGGTACTCTCGACCCTACATAAAGGTACTGCGGAAATTTGGTATTTTGTGCGGACCGAGTTAGCTCTAATTTGATTTTTTAATATACCCTCCACCATAGTGTGGAGGGTATATTAATTTTGTTTTTCCGTTTGTAACTCATCGAAATAATCATTTCCGACCCTATAAAGTTTATATATTCTTGATCAGCGTAAAGATGATCTAAGTATGTCCGTATCTAAACGAATTGAGATAGATCCCAAAAAATTTACACACCAATTTGCGGTATTTAGGGGTTCTTGAGCGCGTTTTTCAACCAAATTGACTGAAATTTGGTACATTGAGTTCCTATTGGGTACCAAATTTCCCCACTAAAAATTATAAATATTGGTCCACTTTCTCTGGTAGCCCCATATAAGGTTAACCCCCAATTTTTAGTCTATGTGGGGTTTTGACCTGATTTTTTCACCGAATTGCCTATAATATTGTATTTTAAATTTCTAATAGGACGAAATCTTTCTAAAAAAAATTATATATAGGTCCATTTTTCATGTAGCCCACATATAAGGGTACCCTCAAATTTTTGGTATTTTGGGGCTTTTGAGCGCGGTTTACAAACATATTCGCTGTATTTTGGTATTTTGTAGTCGTATATGGTAACAAATCTCCCAAACAAAAATTATTAATATTCGCCTTCTTTTAGGGGTAGTCCCCATATAACCCACTTTTTATACCCTTCACCACACTGTCGTACAGGGTATTATGTCTTTGTGCATATGTTTGTAACAGGCAAAAGGAATCGAGATAGACCCATGGTTCCTTTTGAGAATAAGCATAGAATAACTTTCTGAGTCGATTTATGCGTGCCCGTCTGTCCATGTATTTTTGTTAACAAAGTACAGGTCGCATTTATGATCCGATTTGGATGAAATTTGGCAAAGTTCACTTATTGAAGTGAAATTTGGCCAAGGACGAACCCTATAAAAATTGGAGAAAAACGGTTTTGATTTAGATATAGCTCCCATATATAGTTTCGTCCGATTTTATGTAAATGATGCACCAAACTCCCAATATTATTCCGATTGGGACAACATTTTACACAGCGCACTGAAGCAGGTCCATTCTTTTGTGGGAATCGGTTCAGATTTAGATATAGCTTCTATATATAGAGTCGTACGATTTTTTGTGAATGATACACCAAACTCCCAATATTTGTCGGATTGTGACAAAATTTTGCATAGAATACTGCATTAGATCCAGACTGATATCTGCGAAGTTTTTTTTAATCGGTTTAGATTTCGATATAGCTCCTATATATAGTTTCCTCCGATTTCTTGTGAATGATACACCAAACTCCCAATATTTGGCTGTTTGGGTAAAATTTTGCATAGCGAATGCTATTGAGAAAAAAATCATGCGTGATAAGGTTTGTTGAAGTCGGTTCAGATTTTGATATAGTCTTATATATATTTTCGTTCGATTTTATGTAAATGGTGAATACACAAAATTTGGCAGAGGGTATTAAATTGAATATATTGATTACAAGAAACAAGTGGTGTATGCAACGATTACTCAAATAGGTCCATGTGTTTATATATAGCTCCCATACATAATTTCACTCGATTTCATAAAAATGGTACACCATAGAATCCAAGTCTATCCGTTTGATATGCAATTTTTCATTGATTTTAGAATGGTATGTGTATGGGGGTTTTCAGTTGGTTCGCCCTATTGCATCTCAATGGTCCTCCAAAGATTCTATGGCCATTCTATCTACAGGATATTGTAGATATTAACATGTCTTGCATGAACCCAATGTGGTGAAGGGTATCATATAGTCGGCCCCGTCAAACTTTTGAACTTTCCTTATTGGTTTATATTAAAATAGTTAACTGATTTGTTCCGCTTTTTGGTGTTACCTCCATATACCCGTATTCCACCATAGTATGGTGAATATGCTTTACTCGAAATTGTCCGTTTATACCCTACATAGTATGTAATTGTAAGATGATTTAGTTGATTTATCCATTTGTCGTAATCACTCTTCCTTTGGAGGATATCGAGATAAAAAACTAGTAGGTCAGATTCGAGAATTACTATATCGGCCTATATAAAACCAGTCGGCTTAAATTTGGGTCTTTGGTGCACTATTTACCTGAACCGACTCTCCCCATTTTCAATTGGGTTCCTCCAAAGGCCAAATATATGAGCTGTGTCAAAAATATCCATATTATTTGGATCATAAATGCGACCTGTACTTTGGTTACAATTTGACATGGGCAGAGAGACGACTAACATGCAAACATATGCACACACAGTGTGGTGAAGAGTAATAATATTAGCTTCATAATATAGCTATATGGGTTCTTAATTAGGCATAACCCTTCATATTATAAATACGCTAAATATTCGCTAATTTCTACACAATGTTGTCAACAATGGTCACGCTTTAGGTATGTCTCATATATCTTTGTCCTCTAAATTGCAGTATTTTGAGGATTTTATACAAATGTTTCACCCTATCATGCGTTCATAATATAGGTTTTAGTGTTTTGAGTTTATTTTTCCGAAAACTCCCAATCAAATTTCTGAAATTTGTATTTGGTCTACATTACGGTTTGCAACAATCGATTGGTTGAATTGTCGTTATAGGTCCACTTCTTGGTATGTTCCCCATATTTTCACGAAATTGTAAGTATTCTTCGGTGGAGGGTATCCAAAGTTCGGTCCGGCCGAACTTAACGTTCTTTCACTTGATCATGTTCATATGGTTTCGGTTTATTATCCTTACGAAGTCTAGATTAAGTCTGAAGATTGGACCCATTGGTCCACTGCTTCTGGTTCCTGCTCCACAAATGGTCAACATTTTCTATATTTGTAATCCAATATCAGGCAAATGGAATGTCCGGTATGAACCAAACTTTGCACAACCCAGTATCTTTACGAAGTCTAGGTTAAGTCCAAAGTTGGGACCCAGTAGTCCACTACTTCCGGTACCTCCCTCACAAATTGTCAATATTTTATAAAATTGTGTCAACATTAAATCCGAAACCTCTTTGATAAAAACATATTTCTTATTTAAAGCTAATAATAAAGTCTATGTTTATTTCCGAAGACATCCGCAAACATAGGCTGGGGTGTATATCTGCCGTCAACACCAACTAACAATTTTTTAATTTTTTTTTCGAAAAAAATAATAAATATTGTCCCAAGTTTCGGGGTATCCTCCATATAACAGTATTCCCGATTTTTCCTTATTTAGGTAATTTTGAGCATGTGCTCTTAAATAATATTTTGGGTTATTAATGAATTGTATATCTGCTACCAAATATAATCAATGTCGGTCCTCGTGTTGAGATAACCCTTATATGTGTCCAGTATTTTAAGGATTACGAAGTATCTGTAATTCGGTATTATGATACCTCAGTGTGCAAACATCTTCTTCGCAGAGTATTTGCAATATAAGTCCATTTTTCTTAAAAACAATGTTTTGAAGGACCAGAAGATATCCAATAGCATTTTTGAACGACTCTCAGAGCTATCAGCTCGCATATTTATACATATTCGAATATGTTGTGAAGAAATTTCTAGAAGAATTCTCGAGAAAAGGAAAAACGTTTCCGAAGACAATTTGTTTAACAATGCCTGTATTATTCCTAATCAGAATAAAATTATATATTGATATAGCCCTGCCCGTCTGTCTGTTGAGTATCGCTATAGAGGTCGCAATATTTAAGATAGAGCTGTAAAATTGATATTCTTCCTATAATGTTTGATTTTATAAAGAGGTTACAGCACCCGTATGGTGGCACCGCCCTATTGCCGATATTTTGAAATTAATTTGACATTATGCGTGCTTTGAATGTAGGCGACATCTTCTTCAAATTCATTATGCAGAAGATATGTTCCTTCTCGCCGTATTTGCTGAGCAATCCTCCTACATTTAAAATATTTATATAGCAAATTGTTCAATCATAATTTTCCAATCATTTGCGAAAAAAAAACACCCAAAGAAAATGTTCACTGCTAGAAGAAATACCAATTTGTTGTAATACTCACAAAAAATAACCCCCTTGCTATAACTTTAACAATTACTAACACGTGTTCCACTGTATATATCCGCATGTGCGTACGTTTGCCTTTTATGGTTGTTATGGTAACAAACGTATTTTGTTCTTAACTATCGAGTCGTTATTTGCCCAAAAATAGAAAATAAAAAGAAAACATAAGGGGTTCCCTTGTAGGCATATCAATTACATTTACAACTCTTCATAATGCTCGTGCCGCATTGAAGGAGTATCAGATGTTAATGTTCGTGACATTTGTGCGTAATTTATGGCCACTCTATAATTTCAAATGTAGCGTGCATTCCACACTGTATTTAATAGCTCTATTAATATTCAATCAATTTCTAGGCCGGCAGACAGACAAACTTGGAAACATTTGTTTGTTTCCGGTTTGTTAAGGATATATTTTTGTAATGTTATTTTTTCGATGATTACGCATACTGCCGTTAGCTTCGGCACATTCGCTTAAGAAATTTCGTTCAAAATATTTACAATTAAATTGCAGCTGTTGTTGTGTATTCTAATTGATGGTCATAACGTTCACATTTGATTTATTTTGAATGGACATCACGTGTCTCTGACGTAGTCTTGAGATTTTGGTTTGACTTGCATTTTGCTGTCACAAAATGGACAGAATACAGGAATTTTATATATAAGGGTTGGGCGATGAGTGACAAAGTGACTGAGTGACAGATAAATTTTAAAAATGTGTGGGTGGACATTCATCAACGTCAGAAGAAATCAGATGATATAACTTTGTAAAAAAATTAAGAGGAAAAGGTCTAAAACCGACCAAGAAACCTTAAGGTTCACTTTACTGAAAAACTTCAGAAATAAACCTGAAACGGTTAATTACAACCAATTTGCCAGTAAAATTCCATTAGACCCCTGAAATATCATATATTGGAGGGTATCGTTATATGAAAGATAAACCATGGAATAAAAAGTTAAGTTTTGCAACAGATCTTCAATGTATGGGTTTTGGTTATAAATCTGAATTGATTATAATCAATGTCAATAGAGTTGATCCTTGGGCCAATAGTCGTAATAGAATGAAAAATCAATCTGTGGGTATAAAAACAATAAATCTTGCTTACTGATTTATTGTTTAGCACAATATTCAATAGTCGGGGAGGCCCATGTGAGCCTGGGTAAAATTTTGTGGAAATGGTGAAAATAATTTTTATACCCTTCACTTCACAGGGTATTATGTCTTCGTGCATATGTTTGTAACAGGCAAAAGGAAACAAGATAGACATATGATTCCTTTTGATAATAGGCATACAATAACTTTCTGAGCTTGGTTCGCCCGTCCGTCCATCTGTCCATGTATTTTTTAAAATAAAGTACAGTTCACATTTATTATCCGATTTGGAAGAAATTTGGCACAAGTCACGTATTTGTCCTAAGGACGAACCCTATTACAATTGGAGAAAATCGGTTCAGATTTAGATATATTTTCGTCTTTCTTTTTTTTTAATGGTGCACTAAACACCCAATATTTGTTGATCGAGACAAAATTTTGACAAGCGTATTGAAATAGGTCCATATTAATGTATGCGAAGATTTGTTGAAATCGGTTGAGATTTAGATATAGCTCCCATATATAGTATTGTCCGATTTTATGTATATGGTACATCAAACTCCCAAGGTTTGTCCCAATTGGGACAACATTTTGCACAGTGAACTGATTTAAGCCCAGTTTGATGCGTGTTAGGGTTTGTTGAAATCGGTTGAGATTAAGATATAACTCTCATATATAGTTTCGTCCGATTTTAGCTAAATGATGCGCCAAACTCCCAATTTTGGTCTGAGTTAGACGAAATTGAATTGAGACTAGATTAGAGTGTATTATGAAGTTTTGTTGAAATCGGTTCATATTTAGATATAGCTCACATTTATATTTTTGTCTGATTTAATTTAAATGGTACAACAAACTCCCAATATTTGTCGGGTTGGAATAAAATTTTGCAGCGCCTACTGAATTAAGGCCAGTTTGATGTCCGTGCAGTTTGGTGGAAATCGGTTCAGATTTAAATATAGCTTCCATGTTTAGCATGTTGAATCGAGTATGAAATGACGTGTGTAAAATTTTGCTGAAATCGGTTCAGATTTAGATATTGTTCCCTAATATGTTTTCGTCCATTTTCATGCAAATGTTGCACCGAGGAGCTTATGTTTGTTCGCTTCATATAAAATATTGCTGAGAGTATTGGATGGAAAACGATATTTGTTGAAAGCGGTTTAGGTTTAGATATAGTTTCCAACTACATTTCCATGCGATTTATCTAGCTGGTGTACCGAATTTTCCGATTGGGAGGAATTTCTACACAACGTACCATACTGGAGCTACAATAACGCGTATCAGATTATATAACATTTATTCAGATGTAGATATAACTGAGTTCCGAGTTCATGCAATTTGTGCTTTATATATTTAAGATAATATTGTGGACAGCGCATTGTGCTGCCGAGGTTTCATAATTAGTTCAAATTTTGCATATAGGTCTTATACATAATTTTGCTCGATTTCATACAAAGGGTACATCAAAGTATGGTTTCTGTATGATTTTTATTGGTTTAAATATTTTATTGGTTTAAATGCATATTACCAAATCTTGTATGTACCAAAAGTGGTGAAGGGTATCATATAGTCGGCCCGTCCGACTTTTGAATTTTCCTTACTTGTTTCAAAGTAAATATAGTATCCGATCTATATGTTTATCTTTGCAATTTCAACTGTCTTAGTTTTGGCCACCAATGTATATTGCCAACTTTTTGTTCATTCTTCAAGAATATGGAATGAGAAATTACGAATATTTCTGTTCGAAAATTTATCTCAGATCTGAGGGCTATAAACACTTGCATCGTTGCGGTTGCGACAATATTGCTTGTGACGGTGGGCTTCGTTAGACGTAATGATTTTTCTATGGTTTGTAAAAATTTTGTTTTTACATTCCGAGAGGCAAAGCATTGTGGCTTACGACTTTCAAAAATAGATCTTTGTGCAATACCATGGTACAATTATAAAAGGTAACAGCAAATCCCAGCTGATTTGATTCCAACGTAATACTAGTGTCAATATGAATTTGACAAATTATGTTTTTAAAAATCACCCAACAGGAAAATTGGGAACGCATGCAATTTGAAATTGTTCTTTATTAAATGTGCTCTTGTATTCAATTTACTCAATCTGCCTGCTGGGAAATTTGAGGAAGCAAATCTTTCTTCAAAGAATAACTCGCTATTCCCAGCATTTTCATATGTGTTACTCATATATATGGCAATGGCTCAATTATAGGAAAGATGTGGAAGCGATAGAAATATAAATTTGATACATTTTCATTCATGTTTTTCAATTTTTATTTTGAGGATTCGAAAATATTTCATTTTCAAAATAAAAATAATTTGATGATAATTTGTTTGTTTGTTTACATTTTTCTGTCAAATGAGTTGACACTAGTAGAACTTACAACAACAAATTTCCATGTGGTTGTTGTATCGTTTTTTGTACAACAACACTTGCTGTTACCTTCTATTATTATACCATGGTGCAATACATACTTTTAAATGACTTTTTCGGACCACCAAAAAACGCTATAGCTTGGCGAATTGTGGCTGCGAAAAGGCTGATATATTGGAATCTGACTCGATTAGTGCCATGTTTGAAAAGAGAAAGTGTCATGTTTGAAAAGGATAGTTTCTGCCGGTAATAGGTTTGGAGGAAATAATACGATACGCTAAGTTTGGATTAATTTTTGAAAAGTTTGAATAAAATCGATTTCGATTAGAGATTTCTGATTATATTGATGTAAATGTAATTACAAATGTAATATGTAATCTTTTCGTTTGATTTTAATCTCCTATTAAATTAAATACATACTTCGGCTTTTGTTATGTCGTTTTTTGCATATTACTGGTTAAATATTTTGTTGAGGTTAGTAGTTCGAAAGCAAAAAACTAATTCAACAAACACTTTAGATTTTTTTAATACAAAAACTATTTTGCTTTTTCTCATCTGATTTTGACCCCTTCCCTTTACATACGTTTAAAGAATTTATGTTTCCTTAAGGAAAAGATATCATATGAAAAGCCATGAATAAAACGGAGAAGAAAAACTTTATCTATTAAGATTGACCCCCTTTTTGGGGGGTGGTGGAAGATGTAATATTTGCTTTTCAATTTGTTCTTTATTGAACGTGATATATGATTTGAGATTTATGTGACTTTATGAGCACCATCAAAAAAGTTTTCTTGTTTTTATTTTTTTTGGTACAAATATCAGAATAGTTTTGTTGATTTTATTGTTATTCTTTAGAGATTTTATAGCAGAGCAGCATGTTATTGTAATATGAAATTTTATTGTCAGCAAATGATGCAATTTATGAAATTAGGTTATTTGGCTTGCATACTATGAGAGTAAAAAATATTACAAATATGTATACTTTCGGGGAATGATGTACATTTTATGCATATTTGAAGAATAAAATGAAATTGTAATATATGTGTATTGCATTTTGTCGTGTTTGGCAACTTTAAGAAAGATGTATAAAATCTTTGACAAGTTCTGTAATCTCTCTTTTTCCGCACCATAATTTCAAAAACGCAGGAGTCTACTGTTGATGGGAAGAAGATGATCACATATAACGGTATCGCCATTTTTGGAGGATGGCATAAATCTATGATGAAAAGGATTCACGTGTACATGTTTTAAGGTAATTCCATTTAAAGGTCGAACCCCATTTTACCTACGGTAAAAGTATTTGTAATTTGGATTTTCGGGTTCATGTACGGTGAAAAATATTTTTGAAGGAAATCTATATATATAAAAATTGAGCAAGAAAAATGTATACTAACGCATCAATTGAGAACGGCTGGACCGATTTGACTCAAAATTTCTTTCAGTTGTCGGTGATTACAGTGGGAAGGTTTTTATAAAAGAAATTTTGAGAGAAATCCGCGAAATTTTTGCAGAAATTATTTTAAAGAAACGGTTGGACCGATTTGACTTAAATGTTCTATTAGTACTCTGTAATTGAAGTGGAAAGGTTTTAATGAAAGAACATTTTGAGAAAAATCCACGAATATTGCAAAATATATTTTGAAAAATATTAGCATTTCCACACATTTGATATCGAACCTTTATGGTTTCATCTCTTCGTAGTTCTTTTTGGACATGTTTTGGGCGCAAATGGGCAGCATATATGTAATATGTTAAGTAATTGCCAGATATAAAAAATTCTCAGAATATGTTAATTTTCTACAATTAATTGGATTGTCATTGCCTTGAAAAAGCTATTGTATATGAAAATAAATTTATATTTTCATTATAGTTAAATTTAATAATAAGAAATTGAAAAGAGACAGTAAGATTAATCGCTATCATTATTTGCTCACGTTTTCCACAAAATCAAAATTTATTTAGTTTGAAAATATAAGTTATTTTATGTGAAGAAATTTGCATGGTATGTATAGGTTGTGAATTTTTTCTCAAATAAAACACAGCAATACATGGTAAAGTAAAGATTAAGCGGTTCCATTATGTGGAGCCTGTACCAAAAACTATACTGGAAATTATGAGGAAAGTTTCTTACCCTATGTGGAATACCGAATTAAAGGCAATTAAATGGATATTTTGTTACTACTTTTCAAGTACTTTAGGATGCTTAAAAGCGCACAATAACGGAACTAAATATTTTGAACTTATAAATACTACACATACCCCATGTGATATCTGGGCCACTGATCAAAGCTTGATCGTGTATTTAATTGGAAACAACACCTAGAATATTTTTAAGAAAATTGTCAATACATATACATATGTTTTTATGTTTTAGTAAAAACGATAACGTCTATCAATGTATTCAATACAGTTCAATAATGTTAGTAATGCGTCAACAAAATACGAAGGTATTATTGATAATTTTCTTATATTCGGGATGGGATATTTGCATGGTATATTGACTGTACCGATTTCACTCACGTTTTCCTTCGGCTGTTTGTAATTGCATTGGGAAGTTATTTTATGAAGAAATTGTTGGGAAAAACATCAAAAAGTCGAGAAATTGGAATACTCGAACGTTGTGTTAGTTACATCGTTTATAACTCTAGAACGTCTACACCGATTTTGACTTTGATTGATTTTGATTCAAAGGACTTATAAATCGTATTGGGTCTGAATAGGAAAATATGCAAACTAATTGCAAACCAATTTTTGCATCGAGCTTTAATGTTTAAATAAATTGTTGTTTTTTAAGACAAAATATGTGTATGTTCTAATACTAATAATTCGATCATTAACATCGACGAAAATAATGGTAATGATAGCATTATAAGTACTCCCGTCAGATATTTGAAGTTTTGTCTTATTTTCTATAGAGCCCAAACTGTTGAATATGAAATCTTATTTTCATATTTGTCAAAAAAGTGTATTATTGTTTGACAATGTTTTTTTTTTTTTTTTTTTTGCCGACAACTTGAAATTTGGATGTGTACCTATATAACCTTAAACAACAATTTATTCAAATGTTAAATTAAAACCAAGTTGTTAAAAAATGTGGGGATTAAGAGTTAATATATAAAACAGGCATTTATAATTAAAAGATGGTATTCTGCGTCAACATAAAAAAACTACTAACCTGTAACAAATATATACAAATCTATAACGGCAATCTGAAAACTAATTAACAATTTGTTTAAAAATGATATATACCTATAACTGAGCGGAAACCACTAAATTTCTATGCCAAATCTAAAATTTTTCGAGTTATATACTGATTTCAATATAAAAATCAAAAGGAGAGTTGGACATGAACAAAATAATATTGTAATTAAGAATCCTTTAAAAAGGTACAAATAAGATAATGTAAAAACGTTGGAGCAATAACAAAACATGATCTTCAATTGAAAAAGAAAAACATGTGGTTGTACCAAATTATAAACTGTTATGTGCTTGGGCCTGCATTGCGGTACCAGTTAATACTTTTTATTGACATAAACTTAGTGGCAATTTTTTTTTGCTTTTACTAACCTTATATCGATGCAATATTGATGCATCTGGAAACAATCGAAATCAAGTAACGCACACATACACACAGAGTTACAACACAACCACATGCAAAACAACAACGAAATGAACTGTGATTGTTCTCATTCGTTTGGACAGTAGCAGCAGCAACAGCAGCACATCCTTATTCATGTAGTCAAATATGAAGGTACGCACATACATCCGCACGTAAATGCTTCAAAAAGTTTGATAAAAGTATCTAAACAATGTCGGTGTTCGTATGTATGTATGAATACCTCATGGCCGCATACATCTCTAGGTATGCTTGTGTTAGAGTGTTTTTGTGTGTGTGCGTTCGCAGTGACATTGACTGAGTACGAGATTTCCGTTTCAATTCTATGTTACTGCAATTGTGGTTTTGACATGTAAAACAACCTTTTGGCTTCTTTTTTTTAGGAAATATTCCAAAAAGTTTCGTATAACATCAGCACTGATATACCACTTGAAAAACAATGTTTCTTGGTATTTGTTGAAAATTATAATTAAAGGAGAACATTTTTTAAATATTTGCTGACACTTGAAGGTTTCACAGAAATATAGAAATGTTGGTCCGAGAACATGTTTGTTAAGGTTAAAATTAATTTTTTTTAATCTTTAAAAAGAGTTATATTAATATATGTTCCTGAAAATTTTCATAAAAACCCAATTAGAGGAAGGACCAAATTGGGGCGTGCTGAATATATGATACATACATCACGTTGGGTATATAAATGAGGTGCGACTCGTAGGCACAATTTTTTACGTAAACTGAATATAAATCGGATAAAAATATAAAGGTTCAATTTTTAAGAGAGAAAAAAACACACTTAAAATATTTAAGAAAACATGAAATCTTTATTTTAGCTTTAATAATCTATACTAATAAAAGAGTAAAGTGATTGACTGACTGATTCAATGATTCATCGAACCAAAGGAGTTTTTGGAATTCGAACTATAACTATCCGAAAAGTACGAAAATGTACTAAATTTAGTACAATTCTGTAGCATTTGAACGGATAGCGGTAAGAACTTAAAATTTTGAGTGTGAATTATGCTAGAGAAGTAGGGTCCATTAAAGGAGATGGTTTTGAAAGCGTACACATGAGTTTACCAAAAGTACTATATGGTACTATATTTGGTACAAATTTAATTTGGAGATACAAATCGAGCTGGAATTTGAAATTAATAGTACCGTCGGAGTGTAGGAATAGGATATGAACGTAGTTTTAGAAATTTGTTACTTGTGTGTACGAAAAGTACTAAATCGTAATACGATCGGTACAGTTTGGATTTGAGTGAACCGATAGAGCGGGAACAATGAAATTTGAAGTTAGGATCACTGTAGGGGTGTGGGATTGGGGTCAGTATTCAGTTTAAGAAAATAATACTTATGTGTACTAAACGGTACTAAATTTGGTACGATTTGAATTTTAGGAGAGCCAATAGAGCTAGAATCATGGACTTTGGTGTCAGTATCACTGTTGAGGTGTAAGATTGAGATATGTAGGAAGTTTTAGAAATTTGTACTAATGTGTACTAAGTTTGGTACTATTTGAATTGTGGGTGAATCGATAAAGTTGAAATCATGAAATTTTGATTTAGGATTACTGTGGAGGTGTAGGATTGGGGCATGTGGAAAGTTTTGGAAATTCGTACTACTGTGCACTAAATTTGGTACAATTTGGTGGTGAACCGATAGTGTTGGAATCCTGAAACTTGGATTTAAGATCACTGTGGGGGTGTTGGTTTGGGTTGAGTAGGAAGTTTTGGAAATTCGTAGTACCGTGTACTAAATTTGGTACAATTTGAATTGTGGGTCTAGCGATAAAGTTGGAATCTTGAAACTTGGATTTATGATGACTATGGGGGTGTAGGATTGGGGTATGTGGGAAGTTGGTACAACTATGTACTAAATTTGGTACAATTTGAGTTGCGGGTGCACTAATAGAATTGGAATCCTTAAACTTGGATTTAGGATGACTGTGAGAGTGTAGATATGGGGTAGAAAGAAGATTTTAAAATTTATACTAATATGTGCTAAATTTAGTACAATTTGAATTATGGGTGAACCGATAGAGTTAGAATCCTGAAACTTGGATTTAGGATCACTTTGGGGGTGTAGGATTGGGGTATATAGGAAGTTTTGAAATTGGTATTACTGTGTACACGATTTGGTACAATTTGAATTGTGGGTGAATCTATGGAGTTGTAATCCTGAAACTTGGATTTGGAATCACTATCGGGGTGTAGGATGGGGTATGCAGGAAGTTTTGAAAATTCGTACTACTGTGTACTAAATTTGGTACAATTTAAATTGTGGGTGAACCAATAGAGTTGGAATCCTGAAATTTGAATTTGGAATCATTGTAGGGGTGTAGGATCGGGGTATGCATGAAATTTTTTTTGGATGGTTGAAGAGTGTACTTATGGAAATAATGTGTGCTAAATGGAACATTTGGATGATCCTTTAGATTTGGTACTAAATGGTACTCAAATTTAAATTATGGTCGATATTAATGTGTGGATTGTTTTTTCTGACATATGCAGTTTGCTGTGAAAATAAAATAATATGTTAACACATGTTTAATATTTCCTACATTCGCTAACGAAGTTGTGGGCATATGGTAGTTCTAGATAATTTTAATTTTTGAAGGCTATTTCATGCCATACGCTTAGCCAAATTTCGGCAGGTTGTCTTCCAATGCGTCAGTTGAAGCGGGTTTGTCTGTATAGATACGAATTTTAACAGCCCCGAACGTGAAATAAAATGTTCATCGATCTCGCCTCTCGTTTCTTAAGCGTGCTGATTGGCATCGTGCATTTTGTGCACAAAGAAAAAATATATATCATCTAAGGGTAGCGCTCAGCATTCACATTTAGGTTAGGATTCCCAGAATTTTTGAAGATGATACCTGTCACGGTCATCATTTGCACTGACCGGTCATCATTTGCACTGACCGAAAAATCTGCCATATTTTCTTCACTTTGCACTCTACGTAAACGTGTTGGTGGTTTAATGACCAACAATGTAAATTTGGTGCGAAATTAATCACAATGAGGCGAATAGGCGCTTCAGTGAGTCGATTAAACTGGTCATAAAATTGAAGAAACGGTGAACGATGAACATTGTTAGCAGAGCACGCATTTCAATTAAAAACATCGAGTAAGGAAAGTAGTAAAGTCGGAAGGGGCCGACTATATGATACCCTTCACCACTTTGGCTATATTCAAAATATGTATCCTCACAGACCTCACATTTTTGAAGGACCACTGACATGAAATTGGATTAAATTAAATGTGTGTGTCCATATGTGAGCCGACTTAACCCTACGATCAATAGCCGGGTACATTTGTACCATTTTATACCGTCCACCATAGTATAGAGGGTTCATTAAGATTGTTTTCCCGTTTATAATTTTTTTCTCTAGTCTGCAGACAAGTCAAATTCTTCGATGAGGTATATCGGTCCACGTTTGGGGTTCTTGAGCACGCTCTTCAAGTGAATTCGCTTAAATTGTCTCCACTAAAAATATTAAATATAGGTTTACATATTTTTGGTAGCCCACGTATAACGGTACCTCCTCCCTTGTTGCGGTATTTTGGGGTTCTTCAACGCGCTTTTCAACCAAAATTGCTGAAATTTGGCACAGTGGGTTCTTATTGGCAACATTAATCCACACACATGCCCTAGGTATCCCATACCAAATTCCATTTCCTCGGGACAGATTTAGAGGCGTTTTTGTGCAAAGAGACAAAATTATGTAAATGGATTTAAATCGACTATTCGTTATGCTACAACATAGAGCGCTAAATCTATCTAAACTGAACCAATTTCATCCAAACTTATCGTTCGTTCCAGGGTTTTGAATAAAAATGAAGTTAGGCTTATTGGCCTATAAAATGTTGAGGTGGCGTAATTTGCCTTACCGGCACAGTGTACGTCAGATTTCACCATTATAATTACTTTGGTTGTTTTCTTCTTGTAACCCTCATTGCGGCATTCTCTATTGTTAATTCTACGGATATTTTCCACTTTGCACCGAAACTTTCCTGTCATCCCGGTTATTTTTTCGAAGACAGATTTTCTTTCTCCAGGAAGGCAGCATTCTTCAATCGATTAACTTTTGTCTCCGTTAGTTTCTTGACATTGTCTAGGTATTCAATATAAAGATGATAAAATCAATCTTTCAATCCATTATAGTAAATGAAATGCGATAAAAACCAAATATTTATAAAGAAAACCGAAAGTTGACTGTGCAATTTTCTCCATGATCAAAGTTGACTTAGACTCTTAGACTTTTCAAAGAGTCGATTAATCGTTTCGAAAGTCAGGATTTGTAACAGGAGTGTATGCGCTACGTTGGCGGCCGTGAGATTTTCACCTCTTTTTGTGGTCAGAGAAGGAGTACTCTTTTGAAACACTCCATATTGTTATTTCTTATACCTCCTCCCTAATTCTATTAAGGGACCCCCCCCCATTCCGATTTTAATTTTTCAAGATTTTCAATGTTCTGGTA
>NW_026879663.1:0-27371 GCF_032173495.1 Musca vetustissima | reverse complement strand
ATTGTCCCGATAATAATATAGAAGCACAATGGCAGAGAATTGCCCACTCCCTACAAACTGCAGCAAAAGCAACACTTGGGTACCACAGACCACCATCAAGAAAACCGTGGTACGATCAGGAGTGTCGTAATGCTACTGATATGAAAAACGCAGCGTATAGGGTAACCCTGCAGACGGGAGGAAAGGAAAGAGGAGAAACGTATTTTCAGAAAAAAGAAGAAAGAGCAGAAAAACGTGAGCGTGAGCAAATCGAGATGTACAGGAGTCAGAACGAAGTCCGGAAATTCTACCAACGGGTAAAACACCAAACCGAAGGCTTTGATGCAGGCACATCCTTCCGTAGAGATAAAGAAGGAAACCTGGTAACAGATACAGGTAGCGTGCTGAGGATCTGGAAGGAGTATTTTGAAAAGCTTCTGGTATCAAAAAGAGGCGGTAAAGAAGATACCCCAGTACCAATAAGAGATAGAGTGTATACCACCTAACCAACAGCAATTTATCGACTCAAGAACAATAAAGCAGCAGGTGCCGATGGGTTACAAGCCGAACTATTCAAAACTAGTGATCAGATGCTGGTAAGGAGCACGCACCAGCTGATTAGTACAATTTGGCTCGAGGAATGCATGCCCAATGATTGGAACCTCAGCATTCTGTGTCCCGTGCACAAAAAAGAGGAATAAGTCTCCTTCCCATCGCATATAAAGTGCTATCCAGATTACTGTGTGAAAGACTGAGGCCAATGGTCAATGACATTATTGGACCATACCATTGACCAGATTTTCACTCTGCGCCAAATCCAGAAAAAAAACACGAAAAACACATCGACACATACCACCTATTCATTGACTATAAAGCCGCATTCGACAGCCCCATCCGTTCAGAGTTGTATAAAGCCATGTCTACGTTTGGCATTCCTGCAAATTTAATACGGCTATGCAGGATAACTTTAAGTGGCACAAGATCAGCAGTTAAAATAGGAAAGGACCTCTCGGACCCCTTCAATACCGAACGAGGATTCAGACATGGTGACAGTTTGTCGTGTGATCTTTTTAACATCCTGCTGGAATAGGCCATACGAGAAGCAAAAGTGAACAGGAATGGCACTCTGTAAACCAAACAACAATACATGTTACTCGCCTACGCCGATGACATCGACATAATGGGTCGA
This sequence comes from Musca vetustissima, assembly GCF_032173495.1. Taxonomy (NCBI): domain Eukaryota; kingdom Metazoa; phylum Arthropoda; class Insecta; order Diptera; family Muscidae; genus Musca; species Musca vetustissima. The sequence goes on along the minus strand of NW_026879663.1, from coordinate 26,203 downwards.
ACATTGAGAGCGGTAACAGTCGCCTTTGAACAAATTGAAAAGGAGTCTGCCACAGTGGGTCTGGCAGTAAACGGCGAGAAGACCAAGCTGATGGTATCAACGCGCAGGACGTCCAGTAGACTCGGACCAACTGTGGAACTTGAGAATTACAGCTTCGAGGTAGTCAAAGATTTTATATACCTTGGTACCGCCATAAATAAAACGAATGACATCAGATTTGAAATTCAGAGAAGGATTGTGATGGCCAACAGATGCTACAATGGTCTAAATAAGCAGTTTAGAAACAAGACCACCTCCCGCCAGACCAAACTCACATCTGAAGCATGGGTACTAACGCAAGCAGATGAGCCAGCTCTTGGAGTGTTTGAGAGAAAAAATTCTCCGAAAGATCTATGGGCCGATCTGCGTTGACGGTGAATATCGCCATCGAATGAACCACGAGCTTTACAATTTTTACGCGGACATCGAAATAGTCAGTCGTATTGAGCTGTAGCGACTACGGTGGCTAGGCCATGTTGTGAGAATGGATGAAGATGCGCCAGCCCAGAAGGCATATAAAAGCGAACCAGCTGATGGTCACGCAGAAGGGGAAGGCCACAAATACGATAGAAAGATCAAGTCGAAGACAACATCGCCGAAAATTGTCTTTCAGATTGGAAAAACTGCGTAAAAGATCGACGCGCCTAGAAATCTTTTCTAAGCTCGGCTTATGGAACGAAAGTTCTGTCACAAGCCAGAAGGGGATGAATAAAAATAGTTTTTCCAGGTCTATCAAAGGCCTGGATAATTAATAAATGTTTTTCAAAAGACTACCAAATTCGTGGATAAAAGTATTCAAAGGACGGCTAAAGGCGTGGATTTATTAAAAATAATTATTTCCATGTCTATCAAACGTGTGGACCTTTTAAAAATATTTTTCTTTCATCCCAATATGAATACACCCTTTCCTTTTTGTTAATCACATATCCTTTAGTTAACCACATAATAATAGAAAAAAAAACCTGTTCACAACTCCTTTGGAATTTCAAATACCCACAATTGTCTTCGAGACAAAAAATGTGAGTGACAAATAGCTTCCCAGTTAGGAAAAGGGTATGTATAAATGTACCATGTAATTCTTATAGTTTTCCCCCACTCCAAACGAACTACGGAAGCAAATACCACCAATTAAATCCTTCAAACATCAAAATGAAAAAAAAAAAACAACAACAAATTGTCTTTCAAACATTTGTTTGCAGCTCCCCCTACTCCTTTTATTATTCGTAGGAAATCCATTCGTGCTGATGTCCTTCAATTGTATCTGTGTATGTCAGTGTGTGTAAAGCGTTAACATTGACGTTCGCCAATGACATGAAGTTTTTTCCCTTCGTTCTTTTATGGTTGGGGAACTTTAGACTTGGCACGCAAAGTTGTTCGCGGGCTTCACGTGCACCTAAGTGCCACGCATGGCGAGTGATTATTTAAAACGTTTTAATCATTTCCCATTTTTTTATATCGGCCACTTTGACGATGTGATGATGAATGACAAATGACAATGTCGTTGATTCGGTTAGTGGTGGTCGTTCGTTGTCTTCGCCCCAAAAAAACAGGAAACCTTCAATAGTTTCACACATAATTGTCTTAAATTGTCACTTTCACTGTGGTTCTTCCGAAGACCACCCTTTGGTCCGGTATATGATAATTAAGTGTTATTGTAATATTTAAATGGGATTTCAAGCATTACGATGGAGAGGGGGAAGAGTAAGAAGCATGGTAGTCCTTTGAAAAAAAAATTTATAAACCCTACAACTTTGGTAGTCCTGTGAAAAAGTATTTTTTTTTTAATCCACGCCCATGGTATTCCTCTGAAAAAAATATTTTTTTATAAATCCACGCCTTTGGTAGTCCTTTGAAAAAAATATTTTTTTATAAATCCACGCCTTTGGTAGTCCTTTGAAAAAAATATTTTTTATAAATCCACGCCTTTCGTTCCATAAGCCGAGCATAGAAAAGATTTCCAGGCGCGTCGGTCTTTTACCCATTTTTTCCAATTTGAAAGACCAATTTCGGCAATGTTGTCTTCGACTTGATCTTTCCATCGTATTCGTGGCCTTCCACTTCTGCGTGAACCATCAGCTTATTCGCTTTTCTATGCCTTTTGGCCTGGGGCATCGTCATCCATTCTCACAACATGACCTAGCCACGTAGTCGCTGCAGCTCAATATGTCTAACAATGCCGATGTTCGAGAATAGCTGGTACAGCTCATGGTTCATTCGACGCCGATATTCACCGTCAACGCAGATCGGCCCATAAATCTTTCGGAGAATTTTTTTCTCAAACACTCCTCATCTGCTTGCGTAAGTACCCATGCTTCAAATCCATATAACAGCACGGGTAGTATCAGCGTCTTGTAGAGTGTGAGTTTGGTCTGGCAGGAGGCCTTGCTTTTTAGTTGTTTGCTCAGACCATAGTAGCATCGCTTGGCCATAACTATCCTTCTCCGAATTTCAAAACTGATGCCATTCGTTTTATTTATGGCGGTACCAAGGTATGACAAATCTTTAACTACCTCGATGCTGTAGTTCTCAAGTTCCACATTTGGTCCGAGTCTACTGGATGTCTTGCGCGTTGATACCATCAGATTGGTCTTCTCGCCCATTACTGCCAGACCCACATTTGCAGACTCCTTGTCAATTTGTTCAAAGGTGGATGTTACCGCTCTCAATGTTCGACACATTATGGCGATGTCATCGGCGTAGGCGAGTAACATGTGTTGTTTGGTGTACAGAGTGTCATTTTTGTTCACCTTTGCGTCTCGTATGACCTTTTCCAGCAGGATGTTAAAAAGGTCACACAACAAACTATCACCTTGTCTGAATCCTCGTTCGGTATTAAAGGGCTCCGAGAGGTCCTTTTCGACTTTAACTCCTGATCTTGTGCCACTTAAAGTTATCCTGCATAGCCGTATTAATTTTACAGGAATGCCGAACGCAGACATCGCTTTATACACCTCTGTACGGATAGGGCTGTCGAATGCGGCTTTATAGTCCACGAATAGTCGGTATGTGTCGATGTGTTTTTCGTGAGTTTTTTCAAGGATTTGGCGCAGACTGAAAATCTGGCCAATGGTAGATTTGCCAGGTCTGAAGTCGCATTGGTATGGTCCAATAATGTCATTAACCATTGGCTTCAGTCGTTTACACAGTAAGCTGGATAGCACTTTATATGCGATGGCAAGGAGATTTATTCCTCTATAGTTGGCACATATCGTATTGTCTCCTTTTTTTGCACGGGTCACAGGATGCTGAGGTTCCAATCATTGGGCATTGCATTCCTCTAGCCAAAGTGTACTAATCAGCTGGTACATGCTCCTGAGCAACATCTGACCACCAGCCTTGAATAGTTCGGCTGGTAAGCCATCGGCACCTGCTGCTTTAATGTTCTTGAGCGGATTAATTGCTTTTATGACCTCATCTTGGCCAGGTGGTATACACTCTATACCGTAATTTATTATTGGAACTGAGGAGCATTTTTCAAAATGCTCCTTCCAGATCCTCAGCACGCTTTCGGTATCTGTCACCATGTTTCCTTATTTACCTCTACAGGAGGATGCGCCTGCACTAAGGCCTTCAGTTTGATGTTTTACCCGTTGGTAGAATTTTCGGACTTCATTCTGACTTCTGTACATCTCGATTTGTTCACGCTCACGTTTTTCTTGCTCTTTCTTCTTTTTTCTGAAAATACTTTTCTCCTATTCACCCGATAAATCTCCATCGCATTACGTATTGCTACTATCTGCAGGGTTGCCCTATACGCTGCGTTTTTCACATCAGTAGCATTACGACACTCCTGATCGTACCATGTGTTTCTTGATGGTGGTTTTTGGTACCCAAGTGTTGCTTTTGCTGCAGTTTGTAGGTAGTGGGCAATTCTTTGCCATTGTGCTTCTATACTATTATCGGGACAAGAAGTACTTTCGTCAAGCAACAGTTGGGTAAGTTGAGCGGAGTAGGCCTCGGCTACATGTTGTGTTTGCAGCTTTTCGACGTCGAGTTTCCGTGTTGTATTAAATCGCACCTTTGCTGCAACATTAAGACGAGTGCGAACCTTGACTGCAACAAGGTAGTGGTTCGAATCGATATTCGCTCCTCGGATCAATCGAACGTCTAATACACTGAATAGGCGTGGTTTTTTTAAATATTTTTTTTTTCAAGAACTACAATAGGCTTGGATTTTTTTAATAATTTTTTTTCAAGAGCTATAGTAGGCGTAGATGTTTTAAATATTTTTTTTTTCAAGAGTAATAGTAGGCGTGGATTTTTTAAATCATTTTTTTCAAGAGTAATAGTAGGCTCGGATTTTTTAAATCATTTTTGTTCAAGAGTAATAGTAGGCGTGGATTTTTTAAATCAGGCATGCTTACCCATATACGCTACCGTAACTGAGGGTCGATTGGTGAACACATTTTCTCTTTCTCTCTCTTTACGCCAATCATTTTTAATTGTGAATTCTCGGTTACGCTCGCACACACTTGCTCTCTATTTAATTTTGCCCAACACTGTTTTAAATCATTTTTTTTCAAGAGTAATAGTAGGCGTGGATTTTTTAAATCATTTTTTTTTCAAGAGTAATAGTAGGCGTGGATTTTTTAAATCATTTTTTTCAAGAGTAATAGTAGGCGTGGATTTTTTTAAATCATTTTTTTCAAGAGTAATAGTAGGCGTGGATTTTTTAAATCATTTTTGTTCAAGAGTAATAGTAGGCGTGGATTTTTTAAATCATTTTTTTTTCAAGAGTAATAGTAGGCGTGGATTTTTTAAATCATTTTTTTAAAGAGGAATAGTAGGCGTGGATTTTTTTAAATCATTTTTTTCAAGAGTAATAGTAGGCGTGGATTTTTTAAATCATTTTTGTTCAAGAGTAATAGTAGGCGTGGATTTTTTAAATCATTTTTTTTTCAAGAGTAATAGTAGGCGTGGATTTTTTAAATCATTTTTTTCAAGAGTAATAGTAGGCGTGGATTTTTTAAATCATTTTTTTCAAGAGTAATAGTAGGCGTGGATTTTTTAAATCATTTTTTTCAAGAGTAATAGTAGGCGTGGATTTTTTAAATCATTTTTTTTCAAGAGTAATAGTAGGCGTGGATTTTTTAAATCATTTTTTTCAAGAGTAATAGTAGGCGTGGATTTTTTAAATCATTTTTTTTTTTTTGATTTATTACAAAATATTTTAAAGGTCTTTCATTTGTTACTTCGAACCCTCATTCATTTCTGAAATAACCCGTGATCATTATTGGCACATATCCAAATATTATCGAACAAGTATATTTGTTTTATTTTTTAAAATTCAAAACACATCTCGCCTCACAATTTTGGGTCTAAATTGCAACAATTTGTTTCGACCAGTTGTCATAAAATTTTATGCACTACCATTTGAGGTCATAACGAAAATTGTTATGTTATATGCAATTGACCAAATATTATTCAACCCTAATCGAAACAATTGTTGCAGTTAATAAAAGTTCACAATCAAAAAGATCGAAGCCAGATCCAAATGTAGAAAATATTGAAAAGTTATTTTGCACTAAACGGCCTAAATTGTCGAAGAATCACATAAAAACATTTTTGGACGGTCATAAAAATAAATGGAAACCACTTTTCACGTAGTGTCGGCAATTCACCACTTCATATAAAGGATATGAAGTTCGGGGTGGTCAACAACTTCAACCCTTTCGGCAAGCCAGCAAGAAAGCTTGGTACGAACTACAAAGAAAAAGGTATAAGCAATTTTCCATGGACCATTTAAATGGCAATAATAAAATCGGCTGGTGATAACAAGTGTTGGTTTGTTGTCCTCCAGCATCCTATGGTCACCGTGGAATATCAAATAGTTGGAAAAGGATGCGTGTGTGAAAATTGAGAGCATAATTTCAATAAATACTAATCATCATAAAATTTTGTAAATATTGCCTCTTTTTTGGCAATCAAAATGAAAACTAAAGCGGGTGGTGGTGGAAAATTTGTATTTTTATTGTTGTTGGCATATGTATGATTTTCGATTATCCTTGTGCAGATATTTTGAAATCGAAATCGATGAGCTAATAACATTAAATTCGTTTTGGTTAATAAAAAGGCTTACGGTTATGGTCAGTTATGATTGAACCTGTTAGGCAGGATATTATTATTATTATTGTTATCCTTTGTTTTGGAAAAGAGGCTCAGTAAATAGTTTTTGTAATAATTTCTAATCCAATATTTTTATTGGGCGAAACTAATGCAAAAGAGAGAAAAAAAAATTATGAAAATTAGATGTATTTGTATTCATAGAGGATCATAATAGGCATACGCACATACATGTGTGGAATAAGTTTAACATTAAATTATTTTTTTTTTCAACTACTTGCAGGGGCTTAGATTTTGAAACATTTATTCTTCGTGGTCTACTATAAGCCAGGATTTATTAAAAACAATTTTTTAAGGACTATCAAAGGCGTGGTGGCGTAGGGGATGATAGATACCAAGCAACGGCTCTGATTGACTTTAACATGGCGAAGTCCAGGCTTATCTTGGTCCCTCTTTCATCTCAATTGTGGACACTGACCTCCCCGCGGTGTCCCCTGGGGTAGATATTTTCATCACCCGATGAAATAGTGAGCTAATATGTGCCGCGAGTTCACACAAAAGAATGACATTAAAATTCTGGTAGGAGATTTTTATGCAAAAATCGGAAGGGAAAGTATCTTTGGCCCCACCGTCGGAAAATTCAGCCTTCATGAAGAAACATCCGACAACGGCATGAGGTTGATTGACTTCGCCGCAGCAAAAAACATGGTAGTTAGCAGCACCAGATTCAAGCATCTCGATATACACAAGGCCACTTGGATCTCTCCCGATCGAACAACGAGAAATCAAATTGATCATGTTGTGATAGACGGTAGGCATTCATCCAGTGTTTTAGACGTTCGTTCGATCCGGGGAGCGCATATCGATTCGGACCATTACCTTGTGGCAGCCAAGGTACGCACCCGTCTTAATGTAGCAGTAAAAGTGCGATCTAACACAACACGGAAACTCGACGTCGAAAAGCTGCAAACACAACAGGTAGCCGAGGCCTACTCCGTTCCACTTACCCACCTGCTTGAAGAAAATACTTCTTGTGCCGATAATAATATAGAAGCACAATGACAGAGAATTGCCCACTCCCGAAAAATTTTTCTTTAAAAATCCACGCCTTATATAGGCCCCGGGAGAAATTATATAGACTCTGAAAAAATATTTTTAAAAATCCACGTCTTATATAGGCTCCGTAAAAATTATACAGACTCTAAAAAAATATTCTTTAAAAATCCACGCCTTCTATAGACTCTGAAGGCCTACAAAAAATGTTGCTTAAAACATCCACGTCTTTTCATAGGCCACCAAAAATATGCTTTTAAACCTCCATGCCTTTTCATAGGCCTCCTAACATATTATTTAAAAAATCCACCCTTTCTATAGACTCTGAAAAAATATTCTTTAAAAATCCGCGACGGCTTTTTTAGAAAAAAAGATGAAAGAACATGAATAACGTGAGCGTGAGAAAATCGTGATGTACAGGAGTCAGAATGAAGTTCGAAAATTCTACCAACGGGTAAAACACCAAACCGAAGGTTTTGGTGCAGGCACATCCTCCTGTAGAGATGAAGAAGGAAACCTGGTGACAAATACAGACAGCGTATTGAGGATCTGGAAGGAGCATTTTGAAAAGCTTCTGGTATCAAATAGTGGCGTTGAAGAAGATACCCCAGAACCAATAAGAGATGGTGGTATACAGTGTATACCACCTAGATGAGGTCATAAAAGAAATTAATCGGCTCAAGAACAATAAAGCAACAGGAGCCGATGGATTACAAGCCGAACTATTCAAAACTGGTGGTCAGATGCTGGTCAGGAGCATGCACCAGCTGATTAATACAATTTGGCTAGAGGAATGCATGTCCAATGATTGGAACCTCAGCATCCTGTGTCCCGTGCACAAAAATGGAGACAAGACGATATGTGCCAACTATAGAGGAATTACTCTTCTTCCCATTGCGTATAATGTGCTATCCACTGTGCTGTGTAAACGATTGAACCCAATGGTCAATGACATTATTGGACCATACCAATGCGGCTTCAGGCCTGGCAAATCCACCATTGACCAGATTTTCACTCTGCGCCAAATCCTGGAAAAGACTCACGAAAAACACATCGAAACATACCACCTATTCGTCGACTATAAAGCCGCATTTTACAGCCCTATCCGTTCAGAGGTATTTAAAGTCATGTCTAAGTTCGGCATTCCTGCAAAATTAATACGGCTATGCAGGATAACTTTAAGTGGCACAAGGTCAGCAGTTAAAGTCGGAAAGGACCTATCGGAGCACTTTAATACCGAACAAGTATTCAGACATGGTGACAGTTTGTCGTGTGATCTTTTTAACATCCAGCTGGAAAAGGTCATACAAGAGGCAAATGTGAACAGAAATGGCACTCTGTACAGCAAACAACACATCTTACTCGCCTACGCCGATGACATCGATATAATGGGTCGAACAGCCACCTTTGAACAAATTAAAAAGTCTGCCAAAGTGGGTCTGGCAGTAAACGGCGAGAAGACCAAGCTGATGGTATCAACGCGCAAGACGTCCAGTAGACTCGAACCAACTGTGGAACTTGAGAACTACAGCTTCGAGGTAAAGATTTTATATACCTTGGTACCGCCATAAATAAAACGAATGACATCAGTTTTGAAATTCGGAAAAGGATTGTGATGGCCATCAGATGCTACTATGGTCTAAATAAGCAGTTTAGAAACAAGGCCACCTCCCGCCAGACCAAATTCACACTTTACAAGACGCTGATACTATGAAGCATGGGTACTTACGCAAGCAGATGAGGCAGCTCTTGGAGTGTTTGAGAGAAAAATTGTCCGAAAGATCTATGGGCCGATCTGTGTTGACGGTGAATATCGCCGTCGAATGAACCATGAGTTGTACCAGCTATTTTCGGACATCGATATTGTTAGACGTATTGAGCTGCAGCGACTACGTTGGCTAGGTCATGTTGTGAGAATGGATGAAGATGCCCGAGCCCAGAAGGCATATAAAAGCGAACCAACTGATGGTTCCCGTAGAAGGGGAAGGCCACGAATCAGATGGAAAGACCAAGTAGAAAACAACATCTTGGAACGTGGTCTTTCAAATTGGAGGAGATGCGCACAAGACCGACGCGCTTGGATATATTTTCTAAGCTCGGCTTATGGAACGAAAGTCCTGTCACAAGCCAGCTAAGTAAGTAATCCTATTATAGCTCTTGAAAAAATTCTTAAAAAAATCCACGCTTATGTTAGTCTTTGAAAAAATGTTTTTTAAAAAATACACCCCTATGATAGCCCTCAGAAAATTAATCTTCAATGTCCTTATGTCAAGAAAATGTCCTTTCCTTGAATAATACCCTCATATCCTTCCGTGTCACCATTGACGTACAAGAAATCTATCAAAAATTCCTTCCCCATTAAAAATTCATAATTTTTTCGGTTAAAAATAAAAAACCTCAAAAATTTTGAAATAAAAATAGTTATCCCCCACCAGTATTGTCACGATAAGATTTCCAAGAAAAATACGTAAAATTAACCGCAAGCTAATCAGAATTACGGAAATAGATATAACAGAAAATAGTTGTGGCTATGAGGAAGTTTCACGGTAATAATAACAATGGGAAGGATATGCTTTGTTAAACGTTTATCAAAAAGGATAATCATATATTATTTATTACATCCCCTTACTCTATATAGTGTGGCACTCAGAGAGAACGTTTGAGAGGTGTATAACAGTTATGTTGAAGAGGGGAGTTTGCGGGATATAATTTGTTATGGAGACTGGAAAGCTTTGTTAGGAAAATTTGAAAATTTATTTTTCGATCTTGCGCAGTAAAATTGAGGGGTAAATGTTTGAGAGTTGTTGGTGTATCCTTCAGGCGGGAAAATTCTACCCCCACTCCACCCCCGCTTTTTGGCTTAAAGGATTGCAGTTTTGTTTTCTTGGTTGGTGGTTAGAGTTTGTTTACAAACAAAAGGATATCACATTATTTTGGTCCTTTCTCTTGCCTAATTATTATAATTTGTTTGAAAGTTTTCAATAACAACAACACTCAGCCATACTGGGGGCAAGTCGAGAGAACACTTGTTGCGGATTGTTATTAAATGGAAATTAAGGAATCAGATCAAAATACGAATGGAGAACGATATGAAAATATGAAGTCGATTCCGCGGAACCCAATGTATTGATGTTTTTAAAGAGACAATTTTAAATATAATATGGACGATTTTCTAAAGGAAGGTATCCTTGTTTCAGTCTCAAGATAGGTTGGGTACTCCTGACCTTTAATGTTGGAATTAAAAATCCCTTAGGCAATTTAGCAACCTATCCACCATCTGTCCCCTCTTTCGAACCTCCAATAAATCTTCTTAACCCCAATTTTGTTTTTTTTTTTATCACCACCTTTTTATCCTCAACTGACCTCCAACAAAATTATGAACGTCATAATTTTATTGTCATCCATCGCTGAGCAAAGGGAGTCATATATGGGGGTTCCGAACGGGGTAGGACATTCATTGTTCTATGACACTAAATTGTCATTGTCGTCGTTTCGAAATCATTAAATCTGAAAATAATAAAACGTGGAAAAAAACTTTGCATGTCCCTAAATTGATGTTAATTGAAAAGTAATGAAAAAATTACAACTCAAATCTGCACAGAAATTGCACAGAATGACGAACACGAAAGTGAAAATATGTCCTAAATTGTCAAATCAGAAACTAAAAAAACAATCAAACGAACGAATCACAGTTATTGGCGATGAGACCATAAAATGATAGTAACCATTAAAAAGCAATAATAATATTTTACGAGAGGTCTAAAAGTAGGGAAGCCAATAGAAGACCAGAAGGTCATCTACGAGGTAAAGGCGGGATTTAGAATTTTTTTAATATGCTATTATTTTTCAAGGACTATCAAAGGCGTGGATTTATTTAAAAGAAATTTTTCAAGGACTTTCAAAGGCGTGGATTTATTTAAAAGAAACTTTCAAAGGCGTGGATTTATTTAAAAGAAATTTTTCAAGGACTTTCAAAGGCGTGGATTTATTTAAAAGAAACTTTCAAAGGCGTGGATTTATTTAAAAGAAATTTTTCAAGGACTTTCAAAGGCGTGGATTTATTTAAAAGAAATTTTTCAAGGACTTTCAAAGGCGTGGATTTATTTAAAAGAAACTTTCAAAGGCGTGGATTTATTTAAAAGAAATTTTTCAAGGACTTTCAAAGGCGTGGATTTATTTAAAAGAAATTTTTCAAGGACTTTCAAAGGCGTGGATTTATTTAAAAGAAACTTTCAAAGGCGTGGATTTATTTAAAAGAAACTTTCAAAGGCGTGGATTTATTTAAAAAAAACTTTCAAAGGCGTGGATTTATTTAAAAGAAACTTTCAAAGGCGTGGATTTATTTAAAAGAAACTTTCAAAGGCGTGGATTTATTTAAAAGAAACTTTCAAAGGCGTGGATTTATTTAAAAAAAAACTTTCAAAGGCGTGGATTTATTTAAAAGAAACTTTCAAAGGCGTGGATTTATTAAAAAAAAACTTTCAAAGGCGTGGATTTATTTAAAAGAAACTTTCAAAGGCGTGGATTTATTTAAAAGAAATTTTTCAAGGACTTTCAAAGGCGTGGATTTATTTAAAAGAAATTTTTCAAGGACTTTCAAAGGCGTGGATTTATTTAAAAGAAACTTTCAAAGGCGTGGATTTATTTAAAAGAAACTTTCAAAGGCGTGGATTTATTTAAAAGACATTTTTCAAGGACTTTCAAAGGCGTGGATTTATTTAAAAGACATTTTTCAAGGACTTTCAAAGGCGTGGATTTATTTAAAAGAAATTTTTCAAGGACTTTCAAAGGCGTGGATTTATTTAAAAGAAAATTTTCAAGGACTTTCAAAGGCGTGGATTTATTTAAAAGAAATTTTTCAAGGACTTTCAAAGGCTTGGCGTAGGGGATGATAGATACCAAGCAACGGCTCTGATTGGCTTTAACATGGCGAAATCCAGGCTTATCTTGGTCCCTCTTTCATCTCAATTGTGGACACTGACCTCCCCGCGGTGCCACCTGGGTAGCTATTTTCATCACCCGATGAAATATTGAGCTAATATGTGCCGCGAGTTCACCCATAAGAACTATAAAAAATGGGTTGAGGCGTCGAGTTAGTTGCCCACACTCGGAAAACCCTCCTACTATGAAAAAGCAAAGAAAAAGAAAACCAACTCCCCCGCCTAATGTTGACGACCCCCGCAAACGTATAAAGGACCATGATCTGCGAATCTGCACTTGGAATGTGCACACGTTGTACAGGACAGACGCAGTGTTTGCTTTGGCGGATATACTCAAGAAGTACAAAGCCGATATTATTGCCTTACTGGAAATGCGATGGAAAGGGACAGGCGTAAGTAAATCAGACGATTACGCTCTGTATTATAGCTGCCATGAAACGAGACATGAATTTGGCTGCGGATTTATGGTTAACAGGAGAATAAAATACCTCGTCTCCAGACTCACTCCAGTAGATGAGCGAATTGCTATAATCCGCTTAAAAGCGAAGTTCTTCTACATCAGTCTCATTTGCGCCCATGCTCCGACCGAAGATGAAGATGAACAGACCGAAGACATATTTTACGAGCGCTTAGAAACAGCATATGATCGTTGCCCTGGCCATGACATCAAAATTCTGCTAGGAGATTTTAATGCAAAAATCGGAAGGGAAAATATCTTTGACCCCACCGTCGCAAAATTCAGCCTCCATTAAAAAACGTCAGACAACGGCATGAGGCTGATTGATTTCGCGGCAGATAAAAACATGGTAGTTAGCATCACCAGATTCAAGCAACTCGATATGCACAAGGCCACTTGGATTTCTCCCGATCGAACAACGAGAAATCAAATTGATCATGTTGTGAAAGACGGAAGGCATTCATCCAGTGTATTAGACGTCCGATCGATCCGGGAGCGAATATCGATTCGGACCATTACCTTGTGGCAGCCAAGGTACGTACCCGTCTTAATGTAGCAGCAAAGGTGCGATCTCATGTAACACGGAAATTTAACGACGAAAAGCTGCAAACACAACAGATAGCAGAAGCATACTTCGCTCAACTTACCCAACTGCTTGACGAAAGCACCCCTTTTCCCGATAATAATATAGAAGCACTATGACAAAGAATTGTCCACTCCCTACAAACTGCGGCAAAAGCAACACTTAGGTACCAAAAACCACCATCAAGAAATCCGTGGTACGATCCGGAGTTTCGTAATGCTACTGATATGAAAAACGCAGAGTATAAGGCAATCCTGCAGACAGTAGAAACACGTAATGTGATGGAGAATTACCGGGAGAAAAGGAGAGAGGAGAAACGTATTTTCAGAAAAAAAAAGAAGAAAGAACAAGAAAAGCGTGAGCAAATCGAGATGTACAGGAGTCAGATTGTAGTCCGGAAATTCCACGAACGGGTAAAATATCAAACTGAAGGCTTTGGTGCAGGCACATCCTCCTGTTAAGATGAAGAAGGAATCCTGGTGACAGATACCGACAGCGTGCTGAGGATCTGGAAGGATCATTTTGAAAAACTTCTGGCATCAAATAGTAGTGGTGGAGAGGATACCCCAGAACCAATAGTAGCTGACGGTATAGAGTGTATATCACCTAGCCAAGATGAAGACAGAATAGCAGTCAATTGGCTGAAGAATAATAAAGCAGCAGGGGCCGATTTGTTTACAAGCCGAACTATTCAAGACTGGTGGTCAGATGCTGGTAAGGAGCATGCACCAGCTGATTAGTACAATTTGGCTAGAGGGAAGCATGCCCAATGAGTAGAACCTCAGCATCCTGTGTCCCGTGCACAAAAAAGAAGACAAGACGATATGTGCCAACTATAGAGGAATAAGTCTCCTTCCCATCGCATATAAAGTGCTATCCAGCGTGCTGTGTGAACAACTGAAGCCAATGGTCAACAACATGATTGGACCATACAAATGCGGCTTCAGACCTGCCAAGTCCACCATTAAACAGATTTTCACTCTGCGCCAAATACTGGAAAAACACATCGACACATTCCACCTATTCGTCGACTATAAAGCCGCATTCGATAGCTCTATCCGTTCAGAGGTGTTTAAAGCCATGTCTGTGTTGGGCATTCGGCTATGCAGGATAAATTTAACTGGCACAAAATCAGCAGTTAAAGTCGGATAGGACCTTTCGGAGCCCTTCAATACCTGACGAGGATTCAGACAAGGTGACAGTGTGACCATTTTAACATCCTGTTGGAAAAGGTCATACGAGACGCAAAGGTGAACACTCTGTATACCAAACAACACATGTTACTCGCCTACGCCGATGACATCGATATAATGGGTGGAACATTGAGATCAGTAACAGCCACCTTTGAACAAATTGAGAAGGAGTCTGCCAAAGTGGGTCTGGTAGTAAACAGCGAGAAGACTAAAGCAAGACGTCCAGTAGACTTGGACCAACTGTGGAACTTGAGAACTACAGCTTCGAGGTAGTCAAAGATTTTATATACCTTGGTAAAGCCATAAACAAAACGAATGACATCAGTTCTGAAATTCGGAGAAGGATAGTGTTGGTCAACAGATGCTAATATGGTCTGAGTAAGCAACTCATAAGCAAGGCCACCTCACGCCAGACCAAACTTACTCTCTACAAGACGCTGATACTACCCGTGCTATTATATGGATCTCAAGCATGGGTACTTACGCAAGCAAGAGAGTGTTTGAGAGAAAATTTTTCCGAAAGATCTATGGGCCGATCTGCGTTCACGATAAATATCGCCGTCGAATGAACCATGAGCTGTACCAGCTATTCTCGAACATCGGCATTGTTAGACGTATTGAGATGCAGTGACTACGTTGGTTAGGTCAGGTTGTGAGAATGGATGAAGATGTCCCAGCCCAGAATGCATATAAAAGCGAGCTGATGGTTCACGCAGAAAGGGAAGGTCACGAATAAGATGGAAAGATCAAGTGGAGGACAACATTGCCGAATATGATCTTTCAAACTGGAAAAACGGCGCAAAAGACCGACGCGCCTGGAAATCTTTTTTAAGCTCGGCTTATGGAACGAAAGTTCTGTCACAAGCCAGCTAAGTAAGTAAGCCAAAGGTTTGGATTTATTAATTTTTTGTTCATGTAGTATCAAAAGCGTGGATTTATTAAAAATAATTTTTCGAGGACTATTAAAGGCTGTAAAAATCTTCTTATAGAAGGCCGTATAGAAATTCTTATGGAAGGACACCTCCCTGCAGGAGGCTTTAAAGATCTTCTTCTATAAATACATTTTACAAAACTCCTATCTACACCCCTCCTATTCCATTTCATATCAACTGTCCAAGAATTTACCACAAACTACAAGGTATACAATACAAAAATAGAATATATTGCCAATAAAACCATAATTTTGCCATTACAACCAACAAACCAACCGACAATAATCCGCCTTCATATCGCACACAACAAAGAAACGCCACCACAATATCCCTGTAATTGGCATGACAGGTCGGCGGTATCGTTTGGCAATTTTGTTGCCAAACCGTTGTAAATGCAATCAAATCAAAAAAAAATATCCCCGGCATCTAAAACGATAAGGACACAAAGGACATGAAATTGACATAGCAGTATAGAATTGCAAAAAACACAAAAACAATAACAACCCTTTATTCTAAAAAATTAATAGTTCTTATAGTGCAAAAAAAAACAGACACATCAATGACCGACAAACCTCAAGAGTTTTGCATGTCCGGTGAAGTGCATTTGCCGTCGCGGCATTCAATCCTTTTCCAAAAGCATTTTATCGTTTTCCCAATTGTCAAAACGTAATTGCATTTAGATTTTGCATTCAGATAATTTGTGACTCAGAATTGTATGAACATGGCCAAGTTCTGTGCATTTCACAATAGTGCCGCCCGGCTTGGATGGCTCCTCATGGACGTATCCTTTTGGCACATTAGTAGTGTTACATGCATTCCTTGCTTTGTATGAAAGTAGCGTTCGGGTTTTTATTTTTTGCCAATTTCAAATGTCGGACATAATTGCACGCTAGTGAAACACTTTTTGTTGCTATTTTTTTCATTTCTCTGAAATTACTGCAGGGAATTTCAATGCACATTTATGGCAAAGGTTGTCGTTGTTCGCTGTTCGGTTTCCATTGCATTTTTCGCAAAATTGACATTCCATTGAAATGATTTCATGGAAATTGTAAAACAGAGCAAAATAATTTCAGTTAGTAGGTACAGTGGGTCGTACTTTAATCAGGGCTAGTGACTATTTTTTTATTAGCTCCTCTTTTCCTTGGCTCACGTCGTAGTGGTATGAATTAGTTCAAATACCTATTCAGCAAAATGAACGATCGGCAATAGGTTCGAATCATTTGTCCATCAAGTTACTTTTAGTCAAGTCGTTCATTTTTGCTCTCCCGTACACCTAGTTCTTTTTGCTCCAATTGTTCATCTATATGTTCACGTTTCTTTGGTTTTACCAGCTTATATAGTTCAATCAGTTCAAAATTGAACATTGAACATCGTTTCCTATACATAACTGAGATGTTCTGTTGGATCCGTCTTTCAAAATTCTCCATATATCATGCGAAGGTGTATGAATCAAACAAAGGAACTATTCCACAAAAAGAACTATTAGTATTACGTCCGGTTCTTTCTAGTTCCTCTTGCTCTTTTTTGCTAACCTAGTTCCTTTTGATCCAATCGTTCATCTTCCCGATAAAGCTCTAACATTATAAAGAGTGAGATTGATCATCTCTATTTGAACAAAACGATCTCAGATTTTGAACGAAATAAACCCAGATTTTTTGAGGGCATTTTTATACCCTACACTACTACATTGTAGAGGTATTATAGCTTTTGGCCCCAAAAGTTTTTAACGCCGCGAAATATTGGTCCTAAACCCTACTTTTAGTAAGAGTCGATCTAAACTTGTGTTTCCGTCCGTCCGTCGGCCGTCTGTTTATTATAATTTGTAAACACTATACAGGTCACAGTTATGGACCAATCGATACGAAATTGCATGTAGATCGGGTTCTGACCAAAGAAGACTCCTATTGTTTTTGGATTGATAAAATGGACCAAATACTCTATATTTTCTCGATTTTCGGGTAGCTCTAGAGGCTACAATTATGGCCCAAAATTTAGCGGATCAAAAAAATTTTGAACGGTGATGGACAAGGACTACTCCTATAATTTTCTGAGCTGATCAGATGATATTCGCTTTATAGGTCACAATAATAAGCCGAACATCACAACACTATATGAATGACTGTTTTGATCGGACAATATTCAGCGGTCAAATTAACCAAGGCTTTTCTGTGGAAAATGACAAAATTCGCATCTAAATGTTCATCCCGTAAAAATATTTCGGAAATATGCCAGTATTAAAATATAGTAGCTGTTAATCTCTTATCGGTCAAAGGGGCGCAAATATCGTGAAATATTGCCAAAGCTCGGAATATAGATCCGCAAAAAGTTACTGTTCCGTGATAGTTGTGTAGGGCATCATATGGTTGGCTCAATCTGACTCTCTAGTTTAGAACTAGATATTTAAAAGTGGATTTTTTAAGGAATATATTTTTATATTTTTATGATTATTAGCAGGAACATTTTTCCTATTTTATAGGAATAATTTTCCTAGAAGAGTTGATTTTTTAAAGAATATTTTGGAATAGGTTTTCTAAAAGCGTGAATTTTTATTGAATATTTTTCCTATTTTAAAGGACATTTTTCCCAATACCGAGGAATTTTTATAATGAATATTTTTCCTATATAACAGAAAAATATTTCCTAGAAGCTTGGATTTTTCATGAATACTTTAGCTAGAACCGAGGATTTTTTAAATAATAATTTTCCTAGAAGCGTGCCCTTTTTAATGAATTGTTTTCCTAGAAGCTTAGTATTTAAAGAATGTTTTCCTAGAAGCCCGGATTTTTTACAGAATACTTTTCCCAGAAGCTTGGTTTGTTTAAAGAATACATTGTCTCGAATCGTGGGGTTTTTTAAGAATAATTTTCCTACAAGCTTGGATTTTTAATGAATACTTTTCCTCGAATCGTGGATTTTTTTTAAAGAATTCTTTTTCTGAAAGCGTGGAATTTTAAAAGAAGTCTTTACCTAGAGGACTGGATTTTTTTAATAAATACGTTTCCCTTGGAATTTTTAAAGAATTATTTTCCTTGAAATGTGGATTTTTTAAAGAATAGTTTTTCTAAAAGCTTGGATTTTTTTAAGAATATTTTTCCTACTTTGTAGGAATCTCCATCCTAGAAGCGTATTTTCTTAAAAAATATTATCCCAATTCATCGACTTTAAAGCCGCATTCGACAGAAATATCCATTACGAAGTGTTTAGAGCCATGTCTGCAAAATTAATGCAGGATAACTTTTATTGGCGCAAGGTCAGCAGTTAAAGTCGGAAAGAACCTTAATACCAAACGAGGATTCAGACATGGCGACAGTTTGTCGTGTGACCTTTTTAACATCCTGCTGTAAAAGGTCATACGAGAGGAAAAGGTGAACAGAAATGGCATTATGTATCCCAAACAACACATGTTACTCGCCCTCGCCGATGCCGATACATTGCAAGCGGTAACCGCCACCTTTGAACAAATTGAGAAGGAGTGTGCCTAAATGGGTTTGGCTGCAAATGACGAGTAGACCAAGCTGATGGTATAAACGCGCAAGACGTCCAGTAGACTCGGACCAACTGTGGAACTTGAAAACTACAGCTTCGAGGTAGTCAAAAATTTTATATACTTCGGTACCACCATAAAAAAAAAACTAATAACATCAGCTGTGAAATCCGGAGAAGGATAGTGTTGGCCAACAGATGCTACTATGGTCTATGTAAGCCGTTTAGAAACAAGGCCACCTCCCGCCAGACCAAACTCATACTTTACAAGACGCTGATACTACCCGTGCTGTTATATGGATCTGAAGCAGGGATGCACGCCCTTGCACCTAGCGGTCAGCTCAACTCACACGGATTCTTACGCTCATTTGTTTAGTCATTGTTGAAACTTCAACAAGTAAACACGGCTATGCTGGTGCGCATCATATTGCGGCCCCGCTTAAGCGGCCCACACACATCAAACATGTACGTTTGATCGGTGTGAAGCTTATAGGCCACAGATGAATCAACAAAGCTTTATTTCGAATTTAGTTTTTAAAGAATGAAGAAGGTCAGTGATAGTGACGACGCAAAAAGACCGATCAATTTTATTTACTTTATTTTTTTACATTTAATTCACACCGATGGAAAGCACATGTTTAACGTGTGTGGCCCGCCTTAACTTTGTGTGCTAGTCTCACACATGCATTTACAAAATGCCATCCTCTCACCGTGTGCATCACTGATCTGAAGCATGAGTACTTGCGCCATGAGATGAGACAGCTCTTAGAGTGTTTGAGAGAACAATTCTCCGAAAGGTCTATGGGCTGATCTGCGTTGACGGTGAATATCGCCATTGAATGAACCATCTATTCTCGGACATCGGCTCGATACGACTGACAACGTATCGAGCGCAAGGTCAGCAGTTAAAGTCGGAAAGAACCTTAATACCAAACGAGGATTCAGACATGGCGACAGTTTGTCGTGTGACCTTTTTAACATCCTGCTGTAAAAGGTCATACGAGAGGAAAAGGTGAACAGAAATGGCATTATGTATCCCAAACAACACATGTTACTCGCCTACGCCGATGCCGATACATTGCAAGCGGTAACAGCCACCTTTGAACAAATTGACAAGGAGTGTGCCTAAATGGGTTTGGCTGCAAATGACGAGTAGACCAAGCTGATGGTATAAACGCGCAAGACGTCCAGTAGACTCGGACCAACTGTGGAACTTGAAAACTACAGCTTCGAGGTAGTCAAAAATTTTATATACTTCGGTACCACCATAAAAAAAAAACTAATAACATCAGCTGTGAAATCAGGAGGATAGTGTTGGCCAACAGATGCTACTATGGTCTATGTAAGCCGTTTAGAAACAAGGCCACCTCCCGCCAGACCAAACTCATACTTTACAAGACGCTGATACTACCCGTGCTGTTATATGGATCTGAAGCAGGGATGCACGCCCTTGCACTCTAGCGGTCAGCTCAACTCACACGGATTCTTACGCTCATTTGTTTAGTCATTGTTGAAACTTCAACAAGTAAACACGGCTATGCTGGTGCGCATCATATTGCGGCCCCGCTTAAGCGGCCCACACACATCAAACATGTACGTTTGATCGGTGTGAAGCTGATAGGCCACAGATGAATCAACAAAGCTTTATTTCGAATTTAGTTTTTAAAGAATGAAGAAGGTCAGTGATAGTGACGACGCAAAAAGACCGATCAATTTTATTTACTTTATTTTTTTAAATTTAATTCACACCGATGGAAAGCACATGTTTAACGTGTGTGGCCCGAAAGGTCTATGGGCTGATCTGCGTTGACGGTGAATATCGCCATTGAATGAACCATCTATTCTCGGACATCGGCTCGATACGACTGACAACGTATCGAGCTGCAGCGACTTCGTTCGCTAGGTCATGTTGTGAGACTGTTTGAGGATGCCCCAGGTCAAAAGATATATAAAAGCGAGGCAACTGATGGTTCACGCAGAAGGAGAAGTCACGAATTAAATGGAAATATCAAGTGGAAGAGAACATTTCGGAACATGGTCTTTCGAATTGGAAAAGGTGCGCGTAAGACCGACGAGCCTGGAATTTTTTTAAGGCTCGGCTTATGGAACAAATGTTCTGTCACAAGCCAGTTGGGTAAGTAACAATTTTAAGGGATATTTTTCCTAGTCGAATTTTCCAATCTGAGTGTCTGTAGTTTGGTATTTCGTTTTCTCCTGTCACCCATGTAAATATCTCGATCGATTTTAGGTATTTTGATAACCGACTCATGGTGGAGGTTATAAAAATTTCATCTAGTCCGAATAATATATAAGTTTTTAAAGTAACTTTTTAATGATCTTATTTATTTTTATGAAAAGTTTCCTACGCGTTATCATTTTTAGGAACATTTTCTTGTACGTAGATATTTTTGGGAATACTTTTTTAAGCATGGAAAGTAATTCCGAACAGTTTTAGGAACATTTTCGTAATCGTATTTATTTTTATGAAACTTTTCCTACGCGTTAACGGTTTTAGGAATATTTTCTTATACATATATTTTTGGGAATACTTTCTTGAGCGTGGAAAGTATTCTCGAACAATTTTAGGAACATTTTCTTAAACGGGGATATTTTTTAGGAATACTTACCTAAAAATAGAGATTTTTAAGAATGTTGTACTACGATACATACATATTTTAGGACATTTCCTTAGATGTGACTAGTTTTTTAAAAATATTTACCTCTGCGTGGATATTTGTAGGAATGTATTCCAATGCGTAAAACTTTTTAGGTACATTTTCTTATACAATTTCTTGATATTTTCTAAGAATATTTTCCTTAGCTTGGATATTTGATAAGTCTATCATCCTATGTGTAAAAATTATTAGGAACATTTTCATCGACTTGGATGTTTTAATAAAAAATATGTTCAAATGTGTAAATATTTTTATACCCTACACAACTATGTTGTCAGGGTATTATAGCTTTGTGCAGCCCCAAAAGTTTGTAACGCCGCGAAATATTGGTCCTAGACCCACCTTTAAGTATACCGATCGTCATATCTCGACTAGCTGAGTCGATCTAGACATGTGTGTCCGTCTGTCCGTCCGTCTGTCCATTATAATTTGTAAACACGATACAGGCCACAGTTATGGACCAATCTTCACGAAATTTTGCATGTAGGATGGGTTCTGGCCAATGAAGACCCCTATTGTTTTTGGTAAAGATCGGTTAATATTTAGGGGTTGAAATGGACCAAATACTAAATTTTTGTCGGTTTTTCTGGTCGCTCCAGAGGCCGCAACAATGGTCCGAACATCGCCAATTTCTTGCATGAGGAAGGGGATCGGGTCAAAGAATAAGCATGCCTATTTTGATAAAGATCGGTCAATATTTAGCGGGTCAAATGGACCCTGATTTTTTTGTGTGAAAAATTACAAAAGTTGGATTCTATGGCGTATATATTTACTCCTGAGGGACATAGACCCGAGAAATTGAAAGTATGTCCAAGAGGAGTGGCTGACCTTTTAATTGATACCAATTATATTGTCGTATGTTCTCGGATGTGGGAGTTACACTTAAATATTTACAGTTGCTTACGTATTCAGATATTATTTATTAACCTATTACCACACTAGAGGGCGGAAATATAACGTTGATCGATTTAACATTTTCCATAGGGTTCCAGTTATGGTCAAGGATATCGCTTATAATTGATGAAACTAAATTTTTTGCAATTTTTCGAATCGATCTATAGGCCACAGTTATAAGCTGATCATCACCATACAACCCACGCTGAAGTAAATCTGTACAAGTAATATTAGTAATATTCAGCGTATGGAAGATGTGCTATTGACCTCTAATCGGGCAAGAGGGTGCAAATGACGAGAAATATTTCATAGACTCGGAATAAACTTCCTTAGAAAGTTAGAACTCCGTCGTAGTTGTGTAGGGTATCGTATGGTCGGCCCCGTCCGACTATGCTGCTCCGCTCACTGGTTTGATTTTCATTTGGTTTTTAATTTACAAACAATGTTTGTTGTTGTTTTTTGTGATTATTTTGGATGGCAGGCATGATGATGTTCCTCACTGGAACATCGGAATCCGAAAATTCTAACGGTGTTAGAAAGAGTTCATGTCTGGCTCTCGTATGAACTAGGATTATTGACTTCGCACAACAATTAACAAAATGGCGGAACTTTGATTTTTTTTTTTTTTTTTTTTTTTGAAAAAACGACTATTTTTTGACCACAAGCTAAGTTAAAAAATAAGGAAGATCTTCACCGATTGGCTTTATCCTAGTTCATACGATAGCTATACACTCACAGAGAAACGTCCCAAAATTTGAAATCAATTGGGTTATTAGTTTTTGAGTTATCGTGCCCGCCATTCGAAAAATCGCTGTTTGGAGAAAAACTCGTTTAAAGTTTGAGAAGCCCTCTTGCTGTCACCTGATGCTAACACAATAAATCGGCTATATATTCAAAAATTGTTGAGATTTTCACTTGAAAATTTATAGGAACATTCTGAAATTAGTGTAGGTTCAAATTAAATCAAAATAAAAAATTAAATTTTTTCAAACCGAGAATGGGTGGGGTCCCCTTAATCGTATTTACTTTTAGGAAAATGTTCCTATGCGTTAACATTTTTAGGAATATATTTTCTTATACATGAATATTTTTTAGAAATGCGTGAATAATAATTAAGAATATTTTCCAATAAGTAAATAGTTTTAGAAGCATTTTCTTAAACGGGGATAATTTTTTAGGGATATTTTCCTATGCTTGGATATTTTTTTAGACTGTTGTCCTATACATAAATATTTTTATAACCAATTTCTTAATAGTTAATAACTTTTATGAATACGAACCTCAGAGTGGTTAGTTTTAAGAATTTATTCCAAAGCGTAAATTTTTTTAGGAACTTTGTCTTAAACCTTGATATTTTTAAAGAATTTTGTCCTATGCTTGTATATTTTGTAAGACTAACTTCGTATGCGTAAAAATCTTCAAATCTTCAGTCATTGTATATATACAAATGTAATTTACATTAAATTGTTAGACATGATCTTCTGAAAATAAAACTTATATACTCACTATTGTACTTGAGAGA
The DNA here is from genome assembly GCF_032173495.1 of Musca vetustissima. Taxonomy (NCBI): domain Eukaryota; kingdom Metazoa; phylum Arthropoda; class Insecta; order Diptera; family Muscidae; genus Musca; species Musca vetustissima. The sequence goes on along the minus strand of NW_026879663.1, from coordinate 2,369 downwards.
CCGTTTGGGACAGTGTACTTATAATAATACAAAATAATATATAAATATGTTTGTTTATTTTTAGTTGTAAAAATTAAATCTTCAGGAACGTTTTCTTAGACTTGGATATTAGAACTAAAACAATTTTGTTTTTTTTTAATTTTTTCATAGATTTAAACATTCTCATAAGCAGGGATATTTAAATAATAATAATAATAATAATAACATGTGAGTGGATATCTTAAAAAATGCATTCCTTCGTAAACGTAGACATTTTTAGGAAAATTTTCATGAATAGTTGTTTGTGAATATGGTTCCTATGCGTAAATATTTTAGGAAAATGTTTTTTTAACGTGTATATTTTATGGACCGTGTTTAAAGATATTTTCATAAGCATGGATATTTTCAAAAAAGTAAATATTTTAACGAATTCTTTCCTAATGGTTGATATATCGAAGAATGTTTTTCTAAACGTGAATATTTTAAGAAATGTTTTCCTAAATGTGAATATTTCAATGAATATGCTCCTAATCGGGGTTATTTTAAAGAATGTTTTCCTAATTTAATATTATTATTTATAAGAATATTTTGCAGTCGTGGATATTTGTGTGACAATTTTCCATAGGGTAATTTTCCCAAGCAGCAACATGTTAAAAATACTTAACTAGCAGCACTACTTTAAAAAATATGTCCCTTGAAAAAATATTTCAAAATCTCCAACCCACAGTGCAACAAATGCCTTATGTCCCCTAGTATTGCAAATCCATTAATGTACTTACCCAATGATGACCGTTAGGTTACATTTAACCAATTTCACCAGCTAGAAAAACGTTAGACAACTGTTATTAAATATTAAAACCAAACAAAAACAATAACAACAAGAAAAATTACACTTTTATAAGTGGCGCTGAGGGATGAAACTTTAAAACACTTTGGTGACGAAGGCGCAAAAGGCACTTTGCAATAATATTTTTTGTTTTTTTTTCAGTTTTTTTGCTAATAGCAGATATTTAACTAGTCACACGTGTTAGGTCATGCAGTGGATCAAGAATGAAAAAATGAAGATATGAGAGATTTCCGAACAGATTATTCTACAAAAGTTTAAAAATTAGGAGATTTTCTCTTTTAAAGCAAATATGGTTTACCAAAAATATAACGAGAAGTAATGGCGTATACGTTATGACAATAATTATACGCACTGAAGTTCACAATGAGTTATAGAATATGGAGATCAAGAGCAGGTAACAAAACGACCTACTTATAGAGACCTAATAGTAGTTGTGATATGTCTTGGAAATTATAAGTTCTTCTTCGAAGTCCATTCGAATAGGATTTTCACAAAGACTTGTTAAATTTACACCGATTTAGGAATAAAGTGAAAAGACATACATTTTCCAAGTTTTTTTCTGAGCAAGGAGTTTCATCATGATCAGGGAGTTTGTTAGGTGATAACATGATCATTGAGTTCGTAAGGTGGTATATTTCATCATTCTTAACAGCTGGTATTTTATTTGTAGCATACCTCATATGCCCGAACTCTTTTTTAACTTTCCAACCGAGTTACACCTCTTAATGCAATGCAAGTCCCTTGTGTGTGGTTTTGTTTCTGTTCATTAGTTGTTGTTCGAAAATTGCACATTGCATGTTTTTTGAGTTTGGTGTTTTTTGCGGTTTTTGTATTAGTTTCGTATTTGAGTTTGCCTGTCACAATGTGAAATTTTAATGCATTTGCAATGTTAAGGCGTTTATTTGGCCTGGCTGGCCTGGTGTTATTCTTGTGCGGTCAATTATAAATAATTAATACGCAAAAACACATTTGTGGTCTTAAGAAATTAAATAACAAAAAACCTAAATTTCTATCTTAAGTACGCTTTAAGATGGGCTCACAGATTCAAAATTGTATTCTTCAAAAATGATAAAAACTTTGATAAAAATAGTTCTCAAAATAAATGGAACGCCGAATCGTATACGTTGTGACAGTAGTTATACGTTACATTTTTCGCGTTCTTATTATAAGTATATTATAGATAATTAATTGCAATAAAGTCAATATTTTTCCTTTAATCAAGATGTTTGCATATTTCAACTTCGGTGGCTTGAATTGTATTACAGTAAACCCAATTTCTTAAAATATATGTAATTGAACACCGTATCGTATACGTTGTGACAATAGTCATTCGTACCTGTATATTTGCGCATTGTAATTTCAAGACTTCCAAAGTTTTGTTTCTTTAAAAATCTATTAGATGCTATACTTGTAGGCATTTTTGAATAAAAAAAATATTCCGTAAATTTTAAAAATTAATAGAACCTAAGATGATATAGACATGCTTTATTAGTCGAGCAGGGGGAAGAGTTTGCCCTATCGACATGAATAAAATCTTTCGCAA
>NW_026879662.1:0-27218 GCF_032173495.1 Musca vetustissima | reverse complement strand
CAAATTGTTGGCGCGTTGTTTCGTATTTGAACTCTGCAACTGTCCCTTTGCCAAATCACTGTGTTGCCCCATAAAATCTACTGAAGTTAGGAACTGACGTTGCTGAGCCTGTAACTGTGACTTTTTTGCCTTTTACTTAAAATAATTTACAATTTATATATAAATAAAACCTTTAATGGAGCTTACTTATATGTTTCGCTTCCTTTGCGTTTGCTATTTTGTTAACGCAAGATATTTGCGCTTAACGAACGAGTTTGACATGCGTTTTCGTATTACAGAGTGCGGTGATGCTACATTTGCGTAAAGTAGATGCGAAAGGAGATACGAAAACGAATTAGAGAGTACCAATTACGCGATGCGTTACAATTTTTCTCACGCATCGCAATACAGAGTAGCCCCCCTGAACCGATTTTCACGAATCTTTTCTATCTTACTTCCATGGGATGACATGACAGACTGCGAAAATTTCTGCAAAGTCAATTCAACGATTTTTGTGTCTACAACCAAAAGCGATTCTTTTTTCTATATATAGATAAATTAAATTCAATTGGGAGTAAGATCTCCCCATTGTTTCACGCCAATTTTTATAGGGATATTGCGTATTAGTAACCAATTTACTCAGGCAAATTTTTAAGTGGGAATCTGTAACCCTTCTATTATTTAAGAGTTGGGAATACTTTTGATGGTATAACTCGACATCCACGCGGAATTTCAGGATTTTATCTAGTCTGTATTTTGTATATTGGGTAGCAGGAGGTGCTGTAAAATCTGGTTGTTTACTTTTCAAACAAACCTTCTTATACCCTTCACCACACTGTGGTACAGGGTATTATGTCTTTGTGCATATGTTTGTAACAGGCAAAAGGAAACGAGATAGACACATGGTTCCTTTTGAGAATATGCATAGAATCACTTTCTAAGTGGATTTATGCATGTCCGTCCGTCCGTCTGTCCATGTTAAATTGTAAACAAAGTACAGGTCGCATTTATGATCCGAATTGGATGAAATTTGGCATAGGTCACTTATTCGGCCCAAGGACGAACCCTATTGAAATTGGGAAAAATCGGTTCAGATTTAGATATAGCTCCCATATATATTTTTTACCGATTTAATGTAAACGGTCCCTATATATCTTTCGATTTGCACGAAATTTGGTACAGTCTTATCATTTAGGTCTAGAATGATGTCTGCCAAGTTTCATGAAAATCGGTGCAGATTTAGATATAGCTCTCATATATAGTTTCGTCCGATTTCATGTAAATGGTGCCCCAAAGTCCCTATATATCTTTCGATTTGCACAAAATTTGGCACAACGTACTGAAATAAGCCTAGAATGATGTCCGCCAAGTTTCGAGAAAATCGGTCCAGATTTAGATATAGCTCCCATATATAGTTTCGTCCGATTTCATGTAAATGGTGCCCCAATGTCCCTATATATCTTTCGATTTGCACGAAATTTGGTACAGCCTAATCATTTAGGTCTAGAATAATGTCTGCCAAGTTTCATGGAAATTGGTTCAGATTTATATATATATATATATATAGATTGAGATATAGCAATATATATTTTCGTCCGATTGAAGGTAAATGGGGCACCGAAGTAACTATGTATGCTTCGATTTGCACGATTTGGCATAAAGTACTGAATTAGGTCAAGAATGACGTGTGTTAAGTTTCGAGAAAATCGGTCCAGATTTAGATATAGCTCCAATAAATAGTTTTGTCCGACTTCATGTAAATGGAGCACCAAAGTCCCTATATATCCTTCGATTTGCACGAAATTTGGCATAACATTCTGAATTAAGCCCAGAACGAGGTGTGTAAAATTTCCTGAAAATCGGTATATATATATATATATAAATATATATATTCGTCCGATTTTATGTAAATGGTGCTCCAAAGTATATCCTTCGATTTTCACGAAATTTGGATTTATAAGTAAATGAAGATATCGGTTTAGATTTCGATATTTTGCTTTAAATTTATTTACATAATTTCCCATCGTAAGAAGCAACTCTATATCTGACCAAAATTTAGTATAGGTTGCGGAATGAAATGTTTATTTTAATGTTAATGGTCCTTCAAAAATGCGACGTCCGTTAGGATCCCATCTGTTGAATATACCCATAGTGGTGAAGGGTATCATATAGTCGGCCCCGTCCGACTTTACTACTTTCCTTACTGGTTTTATTTTCTATATGTAGATTATTTAAATGCAATGGGGATTGTATTACCCCCTAATACAACGAGTTAGGGGGTAATACGTTATTCACACAAATTTTGAAGGCCGTACCTGTAACCGTTTCTAAGATATACGCATATTACATGTTCAGAAATTTTGAGGTATGTTTACTATTGATGCTATAACTCTACAACCACGCGGAATTTTTGAAGTTATTCTAGCCTATGTTACTTTCAGGGCATGCCACGACATCAATCTCATTAAGGTCTGTTCAGCGGTTTTGGCGTCTATCGGTAACATACAAACAATTTTTTCTATTTTATATGTATAGATAAATATATAAAATTTCAGTAAAACAACTTGTTATTTTTTGCTTTTGACTAGTGATTTGTTTTGAGGTCTATTTTGCCAAATAAGAACAAACTTTTAATATGAATGTAGAGAAGTATAAATAAAAAATGGAAGCTTATAAAATTGATAAAGGAAAAGGCCTAAATAAATATACGATTTATAAACATTAATTTTATTACAATTTATGAACAAGATCTAGTTTTCTAATATATATATATATATATATATATATATATTTCAAGACGTGACTTTAAATCGATTTTCCTGTTGTTCCCATACGTTTGTTGGCAAAAATTTGATGATATTTAATATTTTCGCTCGGGACTTTTTCACACAATATCTCATGGATATTTTAAAGAAGTCAACTGTTTCTTGTTTTTATTTGCACAACACGTCTGTAAGACTTATGGGAAAACTTAAAACGGGTCTTGGTGTCTGCTGCAACAGCATCGGCACCAGTAGCAGTAAGTAGACCACGTCTGTTTCGCAAACAAAAATAAACTTTCCCGACGGTTAAACGCAAAGAAGAGGTCGAAAGCCATTTGAAGAAAATAAACACAAATAAGAATGTGGTTGTTGGTGAAGAACATTTAAAATTAAAGTAGTTCCTCGTAACAATTACAATTGTATTACGCTTGGAAGAATTTTGGTGTAGCAAAAGGAAGTGGCATTTGTTATAGTTGCGATTTTATGCGTGGAGACTACTTTACGAATGAGATTGAGTGTGAATTGCAAACTATAGCAAACACATTTGAAGAGGACAATATTTAGTGTTTTTTTATAAAACTTACTATTATGTCAGTTTTACGACTTTTACGTTTGTAACTTATATCCCACATTTATGTAGGTTGTTAATTAAATTTACTTCAAAACTAAATATTACTAATTGTGTATTTATTGATATGAGCCAGTTTAATCTGTGTGTCCATGAACCTATCAATTTCTATCGTCTGTATATAATGACAAAGCTAATTAATTTGTGGTTTAATTGATTTGTTGGTACAATAAACTGTGCAACTGATATATCGCTACAATAGGGGGTTTTTATAATCTACATCCTGAACTAAAATTAACAATGATTGAAATCGATTAAAATTTAATTTTCCATGTAATTTATTCTAGCTGAATAGTAATATGATAGATAATATCATTTACAAAGCAAAATTAAATTGCCTTTATTATCACAATTGAAAAATTATGGAAAACATGTTTGTAATATTAGTGAACATTATCTAATTATGTGCAAAATTTTGTTTTTGGTTAAAATTCCCAAAATAGAAAATATAATATTTATTCTGAGATCATACCATATAATCCCAAAATATGTCGTTTAATAAGGATCTCATTAAATACTAAATCATCCATCATCAAATGCTAGAATATGTCAACGAGAAATAAAAATGTATATATAAATAATATATAAGGAATATATTGACATCAATTTTGGACAAAACCATTGTCCATAGTAGCAAATATCAGCCCATGCCCAATAATGCCGATGGTTTGATAAAGATGTCCCCCATTTTAAATTTTCAAACCTGTTGATTTGTTAAAAAAAGAAACCTTTCCCATTGCATGATTAATGTTAACAAAACAACTAGTAATTTTAATATGGTTCTGTCATATTACACTTTTTGACACAAATGAAATTATCACAGTAAATAACGTAATTTAAAAGTTATTTCAAATCAGCATTTTTATTCAAACTGACACTTGAATACAAAAAGCGTATGGAAAACAAAACTGTGTGCATGTGGTGGCAGTTATAAATTTTACCACAATGTAAGTGGCAAAAACTTTGCTAATTAAAACTTTTTTAAACTCCAATTAAATTTCATAATTTCTCGTGGAATAATCGCTTTTGCTTCATATTTCAGAAAAGAAAAAAAATTCAATGCGAAATTAAATGTAATTATGTAATAAGTGTGAATATATTTAAATGGACACATATAATAGAACTGAAGAACTGTAGAGCTGCATAAAAATAAGTTTGGCTATATACAATTCATATATAATTTGTTATTTACATTATAATTCAGAAGTTGTGTTAAAAAGACTGACTTTGGTATTCGGTGAACACGTAGAACATGGAAAGTTAGTATGCGAATCGTACTTTGTGTATAGAATTGTAAAATTTAAAAATATAAATGTTTACAAAGAAAGACAAAATTGTAAAGAAATATAAACGTCGTCAACTGGGCTGAATTTGTGTACCCTCTACCATATACCCTTTGTATACCCTCTACCATGGGCTAGGAAGATAAACATGCCGAGAATTAAGCGAGATCTTGTTTAGACTTTATTGGTCTATATTGAAAATTATTTGGGAATAAGTTACATGGGGGTAAAATGCGACAAAACCCTTTCCACAATTCCGAAAATGGGACGAGACCCTTTACAAGGGTTATGCTTTTAATTAATTGTTTGCCTTGCGTTTCCGCCTCAAATAACGATTTATATACGGAAAACATCGTATTTTATATTTAAATAAGACCAATCGTACATGGTAACGTATGACATACGTACATACAAATAAATATAAAACATACGCCTCAGTGAACAATTAATTTTATTATATTCGATTTTACCCCTCTTAATTTTTAAATCATCATATTAGGTTATGTTCGAATTATTTTATTAGGTTGGGGAAAAAGAAAGCCATTAGGCCGGTAGTCGAAAATGTCGATAAAATCGGAGAAATGATCGAATCGGCATGTTAGCAGTCGTAACATCGCCCAGGAGCTAAAAATCGACGATAAAACAATTTTAAACCATTTACACAAAGGATTCAAAAAGAAGTTCGATCTTGGAGTGCCACAACAATTAACAGAAAATAGGATGGATCAAATTTGAGAAATGGAGAAATGGATCACATCGAACGGTGAGCAAATCAGGACATTTGGTGGAACTGGAAGGGGATTATTTTTATGAGTGGCTTGCATATGGCCCAATGCTAAATTCTTATCTCTACTGTCAACAACTGGACCGTCTGAAGATAGCAATTGGAAGGAAAGGCGGATTACAGACGAATGTGGGTTAACTAAAACAAATATCCAATATTGTAAAAACAATTTTGAAGTCTGTTTCGAGATGAACAAACATACATTGCGTCTTTGCTGTACAATTTACAAAAAAACGGACAATAATATATGAGAGATTTATTTTTAAATCTGAACTAATTGAAATTAAAATAATCAGTATCAGAAAACTCATAGAAAGCTTTTTTACATGTTAATACAGTTTTTATATTTTACACAACTATGTTGTCAGGGTATTATAGCTTTGGTTAGCCCCTAAAGTTTGTAATGCCCCGAAATATTGGTCCTAGACCCACCTTTAAGTATACCGATCGTCATATCTCGACTAGCTGAGTCGATCTAGACATGTGTGTCCGTCCGTCTGTCCGTCTGCCCATTATAATTTGTAAACACGATACAGGATACAGTTATAGATCAATCTTCACGAAATTTTGCATGTAGGATGGGTTCTGGCCTATGTAAAGATCGGTTAATATTTAGGGGATGAAACTTTATTTTTGTCGGTTATTCTGGTCGCTCCACAACCCGCAACGCGGTGTTTGGGCCATAATAATGCATGGAGAAGGGGATCGGGCCATAGAATAAGTGTGCTTGTTTTGATAAAAATCGGTCAATATTTAGCGGGTCAAATGGACCCTGACTTTTGTGTGAAAAATGACAAAATTTGTATTCTATAGCGTATATATTTACCTTTTGAATAACAAAGGCCCGAGAAGTTGATAGCATATCCAAGAGGAGTGGTTGACCTTTAAATTGATACTAATTATATGGTCGTATGTACTCAGATGTGGGAGTTACACTTAAATATTTACAGGTGCTTTCGTACTGAGATATTATTTAGTAACCCATTACCACACTAGAGGACGTAATTATAGCGCTGATCGCTTTGAAATGTTCAATGAGCATCCAGGTATGGTCAGGGATATCGGCTATAATTTTTGGTGATGATCAGATACAAATTTTGGGATGAAGTGGACCGAAAACTTAATTTTTTATGTTTTTTTCGAGACGATCTATAGGCCACAGTTATAATCCGAACATCACAATACAATCCACGGTGAAGGGAATATGGGGAATATTCGGAAAATATGTCAGTCTAAGGAAGAGGTGCTGTCGATCTTTAATCGGGCAAGAGGGTGCAACTATCACGAAATATTGCCTACGCTCAGAATAAACGTCGGCAGAATGTTAGAGTTCCGTCCGACTATACTGCTCCGCTCACTGGTTATACATACAGCCTCGAGAAAGAAATGTATGTTTGGTTGAATGGTGCCCACGATAACTCTCGAAAGGAGTTACAGACCTAATCGAAACTTTGCTCGAAGATCGAGAATATCATACCACGATTTCTAATACTTCCCATACAAATGATATATTAATATGTGAATCTATATCAAACATTTACTGTGAAGTATTTTACCTTCTAGCAACACAAAATGCCAGATAACTACAAATACTTCAAATTAGTCGGGATATTTTAAAGTTTCTGTCAAAATTATTTTTTGCATTTATTGTGTTCAGTTTCATTTTGTTCAGTTTCTTATTCGATTCCATTTCACGGGTCTCCATAGTTTTATTGTCGTTCCTAATGCGAGAGGGTATATAAACCTTGATATAATGATAATGCCGATTTAGAAACGATCCATTGTCGGTTTCGAAGAAGTAAGGTACAATCACACCTTCGTACCAAAGAGTGCTCTTAACAGTGACCTTTTCTGGTCACCTTTGATATGGATAACATTTGATATTACTAATACATAGGAATATGGTGGTATAATAACAATGCAATAACACCATGAAGATACCAAGCATAATAAAATCTATTGTAGTTGTTTTATTTCTCTCTTGAGTTACAATCGAATGGTTGATATTAAGCCCATTTAATGATGCAAGTTGTTGTTCTCTTATAACACAAGAAAACACTTCCATAGACCTAGAACATTTTTATTATAGCTTAAATTGAATACACATAAACAGCTTACAATTTCTTACCAAGCTAAATCTTTCAGACAACTTGTTAAACATAGCATTTGGTTTGTCAAGTTTAAAAACACATATACAAACATAAAGGAATTTCTATGTATAATCAATTCGTTCAATCCCCCACAAAAGTTTTTTTCCCCAAACATTTGCAATTCGAAAAGATTCCGTAAAGTAACAAACAAGAATTTGAATAAAAAAAACAAAAGAAACTAGTTTCTGTGAAGATGCCTCCATGTACGAAAATAAGAACAGAAAAGAGCACACATAATATTTTTCAACTTAGGAGTTATTATTCAGCAATTTCATATTTGGACAGATGTTTGATTTCTTATTGTCACTTTCTTTTTTTTGGGTTTCTTGTAGTATGCAAATCAATAAGAATATGCAAGTTTTTGTTTTCTAGGGCATATAAGTTCAATTCTGCATATGTTTGCAAAACTTGGCTTTGGAATATTTTTGTAAATGAAATGAAATACATGCTGGAGGGAAAATTAAATCAATGTTGCAGAAATATTAGAAGTCAAATGTTTATTATTATGAACTAATGAATTACAAAACAATTAAAGTTCAATAATAAATTATCAAATCTCATCACAAAAACGAGAATTTTCATGTAAATATTTCTCCTCAATTTTCCAAAATCTTAGATAACTAAATTAAATTGAATATCTAAATTTGTAAACAATTTCTATATTCTGTAACACAGAATAATGTCACAAATAATAATTACAAAATATTTATCAGTTTATCAATCAAATGCCACACAATCACAACACTCCTTAAATTGTATTTATATAAACAAAGCGTGTCGAAAGTTAGATTTATATCGCATTATCCTAAATTGTTACATTTGTTACAGCTGTAAGCAATGTTTACTAAATATATTTAAATATGTATCTCTTATGCAAACATGTTCTTATGTTCATTATAGCAATTCAAGTTAATTGAAATATCATATCCAATCTTGTGTAGGATTAATTAAACTAATCTACTTTATTTTGCCATAGAGATGTATCTAAAATAATTATATTTAATTGCAGTTAACACAATTTCAGTTTTGCAATCATTGTATTAGAATTGTATTTTCAACAAATTGGATTGTTTGCTTCATGAAATTGAAAAGATGAATAGAAGTATTTAAATATTTGGTCTATATAATATTAAATCCAGCCCTTAGGATGATTCAATGAACAATTGTAAGCAACTGTGGTTAAGGAACTGTAGGTCTATCTCGATTTTCGAGTCTCCCACTTTTTAAATTTTTTTTTTAATTAGAAATTCGATTTTTCAAAAAAAAAAAAAAAACTGTGAGCGGAGCAGTATAGTCAGACGGGGCCGACCATATAATACCCTACACAACTTCCACGAAAATCTAACATTCTGGAGTTCTATATTCTGATCTTGGCAATATTTCGCGATATTTGCACCCTCTTGACCGGCTAGAGGTCAACAAATAATACTAATATTGACTACAGATTCCCTTCACGGTAGGTTGGGTTGTGATGTTCGGCTTTCAGTTCGAATAATAAAAAACACACCAAAAATTTAAGTTTTCGGTCTAATCCCAAATCATCCCAAAATTAGTATCTGTTCATCGCCGAAAATTATAGCCGTAGTAGTTGACCATACCTGGATCCTCATGGAAAATTTAAAAGCGATCAGCGCTATATTTCTGCCCTCTAGTGGGGTAATGGGTTACTGAATACTATATCAATAGGTAAGCACATGTAAATATTTAAATGTATCTCCCACATCCGAGTACATACGACAATATCATTGGTATCAATTTACGGGTCAACCACTCCTCTTGGATATACTATCAACTTCTCGGGTATATGTCCTTCAGGAGTAAACATATACGCCATACAATACAAATTTTGTCATTTTTCACACAAAAGTCGAGGTCCATTTGACCCGCTAAATAATAACAGATCTTTATCAAAACATGTACGCTTACTCTCTGGACCGATCCCCTCCTCCATGCAAAAAATCGCGTTGTTTGGGCCATAATTGGGGCTTCTGGAGCGACCAGAAAAACAATAGGGGTCTTCATTGGCCAGAATCCATCCTACATTCAAAATTTCGTGAAGATTGGTCCATAAATGTGGCCTGTATCGTGTTTACAAATTATAATGGACAGACGAACGGACGGACGGACACACATGTCTAGATCGACTCAGCTAGTCGAGATATGACTATCGGTATACTAAAAGGTGGGTCTAGGACCAATATTTCGCGGCGTTACAAACTTTTGGGGCTGCACAGAACTATAATACCCTGACAACATAGTTGTGTAGGGTATAAATATTCCTAATAACAATAACCGGACACTCAAGGAATAGTAGCAATGCCTGTGCAACGTTTTAAAGCTCTATCTTAAGTATTTGAAGCTCTATCTTCACCAGCGGGTAATCTTTCGAGTGTTGCAAGCTGAAAAAATTTTGTTTCAGACCTTGCAAATAATTAAAAAGGTTTTAACTCCTTTTTAAATTTCAAATGTTTTAGCAGAAAAGTCGTGCTAGATATTCTTTGTATTAAAACCAATTTTTAAATTTTCTGTAAATATAATAAACTTTCTGCCCAAAACTAAATGTGACATTAAAACATTTATTTTTGTGCATTTATTCCTTTATGTTAGCTCTCAAACCATTATGGATGTGTGTTTGCTCTCGTGTTCTAGACAAAGTTATGACAGTTGCAATTTTTCACATTAATGTGAACAAGAACAAAAAGGAAAAGCATTATGTTATTATAATAATATATTCACGGCATCCATCTATCATGATGAACCACGTCGGATGGGTAGTGACTCCGTAAATTGGTCTTCCAACTCTTGCAGTTATGGCGGATACTAGCAGGAAGTTTGATTAATATTTATTTAGTTGTGGCTGATATATCATTTGTATGTGGGTGTTAACATAGAATTGTTTAAATATTTATACGCCACCAGGTGGAAGTTATGATCATGTCATGTTAGTCATTCAAACACACACACACCCACAAATAGCTACATATTTATATAATGTATTTTATGTGGAGTAGAAATATGTTAATATGTTAAAACTCGCTAAATTTGCTAAATTTAAATAAATAAAATTGCTAAATTTTAGCAATTTCATATAAATTTCAATTTCAAATATCAATTTTTTGCTCTGTTAACTACACAACACATTGTCTACGTCAAACTGAACTGAATACGTTAATACAAAAAATATGCTTCTATATCCTATGCTGATAGGGAATTTATATTAAATAAAATATTTAAAACGTATGTTTATAATATCCCGGTCACTTATGTAAGTAGTAAAAGATTGACCTTTAATACATCTTTCCACGTTTTAGATCCTAACATAACACAGTATAACATGTCCTTAAGCAAAATGAAAATTTGAACATTACATCGGATAATCGGTGTAACATGAATCAGCATTTGTGTGGGTGAGCATGGCATAATCATGCAAAACAAAAAAAAAAAAAAAAAAAAAAAACAATAAAATGACATATTATGGCAAAAACAAATGGATGAAGGAGTGTATGGTTGGAGCTAATGTCACACGATTCTAAAGGACACAATACGTATGTACTCACATGAGATCTTACCACACACATACTCTCTTCCACTGCAGGAACATAAAGTGTAACGTAGCTATTTTCCATGAGCAAATAGTATTAAGGCAATGTAAACATGCAAGATGGTAAGCATTTAAGTTAGTCTGCATCTGTGTGTGTGTGTCTGTATCAGCAGTTAAAGGACTCTTTCTTATGAAGCGCCAAATAAAAATGGTAGCAGATTGCTCAGAGGGTGTTAATGCTATTTAAACAATTTACACGTCTTTATTATGTGTTTTCATAGCAGATTAACTTTATTCTACATTGTACTCCTTTGCATTGCATGTATATAATAATAATGGGAATTGTAATAATATAGATATTATTTTGCAGAATAATATAAACTAAAAGAATAATTATGTTTATATTATGTTTTCAAAAATATAGTTGCATTTTGCGATGTGTGTTTAAAATGATCACAAATATTGATTTAAGAATTAGGCGATTGTTATACCCTACACAACTATGTTGTCAGGGTATTATAGCTTTGTGCAGCCCCAAGAGTTTGTAAGGCCGCGAAATATTGGTCCTAGACCCACCTTTAAGTATACCGATCGTCATATCTCGACTAGCTGAGTCGATCTAGACATGTGTGTCCGTCCGTCCGTCCGTCTGTCCATTATAATTTGTAAACACGATACAGGCCACAGTTATGGACCAATCTTCACGAAATTTTGAATGTAGGATGGGTTCTGGCCAATGAAGACCAGAACCCATCGGTTAATATTTAGGGGATGAAATGGACCACAAACTTTATTTTCGTCTGATTTTCTGGTCGCTCTAGAGGCCGAAATTATGGCCCTAACTTCGCGAATTTTTACATGGAGAAGGGGATTGGGCCAGCAAATAACCATGCCTGTTTTGATAAAGATCGGTCAATATTTAGCGGGTCAAATTGACCCTGACTTTTGTGTGAAAAATGACAAAATTTGTATTCTATAGCGTATATATTTCCCCTGAAGAATAAAAAACCGAAAAGTTGATAGCATATCCCAGAGGAGTGGTTGACCTTTAAATTGATACTAATTATGTTGTCGTGTGTACTCGGATGTGGGAGTTACACTTAAATATTTACAGGTGCTTCCGTACTCAAATATTATTTGGTAACCCATTACCACACTTGAGGGCGGAAATATAACGATGATCGTTTTGAAATTTTCTATAAGGATCCAGGTATGGTGAAGGACAACGTCTATAATTTTCGGTGATGAACAATTAATAATATTGGGATGAAGTGGACCGAAAACTTAATTTTTTGTGTTTTTTTTTTCACAACACTACACCTGGTGAAAGGAATCGGGGCAAGTAATTAGAAGAGATGTACTGAACATTATTAATACTTGTTGGCCTCTAGTCGATCAATAGGTTGCAAATATGGCGAAATATTTCCCAATCTCAGAATCTAGTATCACATGTTAGATTTTCGTGGATGTTGTGTGGGGTATCATATGGTCGGCCCCGTCCGACTATACTGCTCCGCTCATTGGTTTTTACATAGAGCTTTGAGTTTTTGCACATATACTGCTATTACTCCTAGGATGTTAGGAATTATAAATGGTATATATCGATCCATGCATAGCTTCCAATTTTCCCAATGTTCGATATTTTGAAGGTTCTATACATATTTCCACTTCAAAAAGGCTTTAATTTGGCATTCCGGAGTTTTAGTAGCTGTATATTGGACATTCAAGATTCTTGGTAATGAAAATATTCCTGAATTTTTGTCAAAGCTCCCAGTCCAGTTTTGCAGCCCTACACCATATTTGGGAGGGTATAAATGTTCTTCATGGATGAACATATTTTTACTTGTTCATATAAAGTTTAAGATTCTAGCAAAAATGTACCACACTCCTTCCTAGTAGTCTGTTAAATTATAAATTTTATCAAGGATATCAACATATATCTTGGTAATATCTCATTAACAAAATCCCAATGACACGTAACACCTTAAAATTTGTTCTTATTCAATGAACCTAAAAAAATGCTACTCAATAACATCACGTCGAATTTTATTATTATTGAAATGCTAAACTACATCTACAGCCACATACACAAACATACAGATATACTGAGCATGACTAAGTTGTCATGTCAATGTCATTCAATTTTGTGGTAAACATTTTCATTGTTATTTCTACGATAACTCTTTCGATTTTTGTGAGTGGGTCTCTGTGTATGCTCGAAGAAAATTACGAATGTTCATTTACTGTTCGGTTTATTGTTATCATGGGAATAAAAATGGAATATTATAGCATCGTATTTTACAGAAATACCATAAACACCAACTAAATAAATCTCTGAATGATTGAATGAAAACATGACATCCATTCTGGGTAAGAGTGTGTGCCTCCGATATTTTTATGAAAATCCACAACAAAAACTAAGTACTATGTGAAAGGATAAATTGAAAAGGAAAAACTAAATGGCAATCATTTGCCAGCCCTTTGTCAAAAATTATGTTCACCAGTTAAATTCCAATAGAACCAACCAACTTTCCTCAACCTTTCATTGAAAGCATAACTAAGACAGACGCTGTATTTCTACTCTGTCTATCCTTGAAGTTTTATTCCTTGCGGTTTTGGTTTAGTTCTCTTAAGGAAGTTTGCCGGATTCGTTCATCTTTCAACAACAACCTCACTTCCATTCAAACCTTTATGTCTTATTTATACATGAACATGATCCAAAAAAGAAAAATTAGGGACAAAGGAATGCGTTTCGACAAAACGTGCTGCATTTAATATCCTTAGACACTTCCGAAATATTACTATGGAATTGTATTGGAAGTTATTGCTTTTGAAGAATGGTGTAGTTTAAGCCAATAATGAGTTTTTGGGGCTTAGATTCTGTTAGCTGTTGCATTTCAGGTCGTGCCACATTTAAATGGCAATGAACAGTGGGGCTTTCGCTGAAAGGGTTTAGACTAATTTTTATACCTCAACCTCATCGAAATAATAATTTCCGACCCTATAAAGTATATATATTCTTGATCTGCGTAAAATTCTATGACGATATAGCTATGTCCGTCTGTCCGTCAGTCTGTTGTAATCACTCTAGCGTCTAAACGAATGGAGATAGATCGCTAAAATTTTGCATAGAGTCGTCTTTTGTCTGCAGGCAGGTTCGATGATGGGCTTTATCGGTCCACGTTTAGGCATAGCTCCCATATAAGGGTACCCCCCAATTTTCGGTATTTTGAGGTTCCTGAACGCGTTTTTCAACAGAATTCGAAATTTGGTACATTGGGTTCTTTTTGGGTAGCAAATTTCCCCACTAAAAATTATTAATATAGGTTTACTTTTTCTGGTAGCCCCCATATAAGGGTACCTCCCAATTACCAGTTTTTGGGGGACCGGATTTTTTCCCCGAATTGACTGTAATTTAGTAATTTGAGTTCTTATTGGGTAGAAAATCTCTCCACAAAAAATTATAAATATAGGTCAATTTTTCGGGTAGACCCCATATAAGGGTGCCCCCAATTTTCGATATTTTGAGGTTCTTGTGCGCGTTTTGCATAGCCTCATATAACTTTGTAATCTAAATTACAGTACCTTGAGCATTTTATACTCTACCATGCGTTATGAGTATCAGTCCCCTTTTTGGATCTTACAGTCCCCACTTTGGATTTTTTTGGAAAAATCCCCATTAAAAATTGCTGATGTTTGTATTTGGTGTACATAAATCGTTTGTAGAATTATCGGTGTATGCCCACTCTTTGCTATGTTCCCTATATTTTCATTGCATGTACCTGTCAGTATTACTATGGTGGAGGGTATCCAAAGTTCGGCCCGGTCGAACTTAACGCTTTTTTCACTTTTTAATATTGTTATTAGTACGATCGTAGAACTCTTTGGATTAGAAAAACCGAAATCAAGTGTAGGTTCGAAGTATCGATAAAAGTAATCTTGGTACAGGATGATCGAATAGAGCTATAATCTTGAAATTTGGTACGGGAATCGCTTATGGTGTGTATGGTTAAGGTAAACAGGAAATTAATTTTGAAAGTGCAGAACAAGTTTTAAAGTTAACTGAAATTGAGTACATTGGCACCAATAGATCTGGACCACATTATACAATGTTGTGTTGTTTTCAGTAACTTAAAAAATGAATTTATTTAAAAAGTTTTATTAACTTGTGAAAATCGTGCGAACATTTTTTTTAACTTTCGAGATGAATTTTCACGACATCAGGCATTTCTTCCATCAGCATAAATTCTAATGGCAAGGCATACATTCGTTGGATGCTGCACGAATCGCAAAACAACTCTCGTTTCGACTTGTGCGTAATTTCACACCCAACGTTTTGGGGTTATACCAATCTCATATATTTTAGATACTTTTGAAATGTATTGGTACAGTAGGCAGAATAAATTAAACATCGTTCTTCAATTAATTGGCTGCAATTTTTGTTGTGAATTCACATTGGGTAGAAATCCATGTGGATTCACGTGGTCGTTTTGATTTAATTTCTGAACGATATTGATTTAGATTCTCATTTGTACGTTAAATCTTACCACCAACAATTCACCAGGCCATAGTTCTCATATAAAAGTTGGGTTTAGCAGAAGTTTTTGTTTGTTGGAGATAATCGGTTCAGAATATTTGTCAACTTGAGACAGATTTAGGTATAGCTAAAACCATCGACTATACACTGGTTGTATAACACTGTAGTAAGGCCTATCCTGTCCTATGGTTCTCTTGTGAGATGGAACTGTCTGCGCCTCAAGTCGACATCCAGTAAATTAGACAAGGTACAAAGAGCCGCCTCGATTTTAGTTACAGGAGCCAAAAGGAGTACGCCACAAGCAGCTCTGAACACAATGCTGCACTTTAAGTCTCTGGTCCTCAGCATTAAGTGTCAGTCCGGGAGCAGCGCCCTAAGTCTGCATGAACAAATCGTCTGGCGTAACTGTACCTTCGGGCATGGTAGTATTTTGAACGAACCAGGTATGACATTGGACCAATGCGTTAAACTAAGCGACTATATATCACCAATCCTGAGATTTGACGATGTAGATGTCGTTATTCCTAGTAGGGACGACTGGAACCGAAGTAACCCTCCTCTGGACGGTCTGGCCTTTTATACAGAGGATCCAAGATGGAAGAAGGTACTGGGGCGGGCGTCTACTGTGAAAGGCTAGGCCTTGAGTTAACCCACAAGATGGATGGAAACTGTAGTGTTTTCCAAGCTGAAATCTTCGCGATTTGGAAGGCAGCGGAACTGATAAAAAAACTCTGGATGTAGAGGTCGTTGAACCGGTGACTATCTTTGTGGATAGTCATGCGGCTCTTAAAGCCATCAAATCTGAGGCCGTCCTCAAGTGTAGAGCAGCTTTGGAAGAACTTACTTACAGCTATCGGCTGTGTTGGGTACCTTGACATTGTGACATCTTGGGTAATGAAAGAGTGGACGAAATAGCTAGAGGAGGATCTCAATCCACAGATCAAGCAACTGATGACTCAACCAAACCATCCATATGTAATTTTTACCGAAACTTTGAAGCATTCTTCGACGAAAAACCTATGAACTTTGGCACAACGAACCTAGGTGCAACGTGTCAAGGTTATTTTGACCGACTCTGTCTACCAAAAGAACGCACTCACTGTTGAACCTGAGCAAAGCCGACATTAGAGTGATGACAGGAATCATTACTGGTCACTGCAATATCAGGGCTTTTACTAGTAAATGGGATCTTGATGCTATTGATTATTGTAGACTCTGCGTTGACGAGGAGGAGACGGAGACAATTGAGCATCTTCTATGTCACTGCCCAGCCCTGGCATACAGCCGGCACAGACTAGTGGGTGCTCATTTTCTACCGAGTCTTAGCTTCTTCTCAACAACCGAACCTGCTCTAATCTACAGCATAATTAGAAACCTAAAGTGGTTAGGAACGTACAACCTTGACACGTAACACATCTTCCATCTGATTCCTATAATTTTACCTTTTTTTATATATTACTGTAAGCTTCTCATCTCCCTTTATTTCCTCAATTTTCTCTCCCCTACAGATCTGTCATTATCTCTTCTCTTCTCGTGGATGATCACAACGGATCTAATGGTCTCAGAGTGCTGCGGCCTCATAAGTGACTGCACATCCCCAAACCTAACCTAACCTATAGCTCTCATATTTTCATTCGATTTGATGTAAATGGTGCAACAAAGCTCAAAGTTTTCCGATTGTCACACATAGCGACAGACATCGTCAGTTAAATTCATTGGTAATCGGTCCAAATCTAAATTGTTCACCAAATAATTAACCTTTTGGACCACGTTCCCACCTGATCCTATAATCACGTGTATTGGGTTCTGTTAAAATCGGTTCAAATGGGAATATTTTGGGTCGAATGTTATGATTTGGATAGTGCGCAATGATTCTGCTTACCGAATATCGTGCATCAAGTTTGTTTTAAAGTGCATCAGATTCACATAATTTTGTCCCATTATAGATATACTGTATATTATCATTTGTATGGGTTTGGTTTTTCCTATAGATATGATCTCATATTTTATTTCGTCCGATTCATGCCGTCGGTTCTTCAAACATTGTAAAATAAAAATCTTTGGAACATCTCTTCTGTGAAGGGTATTATATAGTAGGGCCCGTCCTACTTTTGTACTTTCCATACTGATACCATAAACAAAACTCCATTGGATTTTTACACCATCCACATAATGATATAAAGCCGGCATATTGTCAGTTTCCCCACTGTTCACCCAGCGAGCATGAGGTAAATGTTTATTGCAATGCATTCCATTAGTGTGAAATTGATAAGAACTGTAAGCCAAAAAAAAAAAAAAAAAAAAACTACATCATCAATAGAACGAAGAACAACAGCGTGGAATGATGGAAATAACAATTTGTATTTCTATGCCTTTTCGTGATTCCTTCGTTCGTATGTCCTTATCCCTGAATCTCCATGTATGCACTCATTCGTTCGTTCTTCATTCATGTTAAAGTATCAATTGTAATTTAAACACCAGCTGACGGAATTGATGCACCGAATGAAAAGAACAGTCATGTTCGAATGAGTGTATATTAAAGAAGTAGCGTGCAACATTGTATCCTTCAAATCGGGGACAAAATATGTCCTTGATAAAAGGCGTAAAAAATAATATAAACATTCAAACGCTTACATATAAACTGGATTGTTGTATTGGGTATTTTTTCTTTTGTTTGTGCATTTCATATGAATGGATATCTGTGAAAAACAGACGTTACTCCGAAAGGATTTGCAATGAAGTGCTAACGACTTGTATCGATTGTCATGTTCATGGTATAAGCGAAAAATTATGTGATCATATAGCAAAGTAAGTCATATCAGCTAAATGTTGAAAATATTTTAAATGAAAATAACTGGGCTGAAATTAAATGAGGATATATAATATAAAATCTGAAAATTAATTTTGTCTTGTGTCAAACAAATAAAGAAGATTATTTTTTAATTGTTCATGAATACATTTATTTATGTCTTTCCCAACTTTAGGATATTGGAACCACAACATGGTTATGACTGAAAGAATTTCAATTATTTACGACTGTGAGAATTTGAGAATCTGTGTCACTGGCTAAAGCGACAGTGAGTCAATATCACTGTCATGACATGAAAATAAATTGAAGTGGAAACACTAAGTCTTGATTTAGATTAGGCGAGTTTATGGTTATATAGAACCTATTTCTTTAAAAGTTATTTCGAACAATAGAACATTTTGAATTATTTTTTGGAATAAAAATACTATAAGTCTTGATTTAGGTTAGGCGAGGTTACTTGCGGCAAGTCTTTGTTTCTAGGAGAGAGGGGCAAGGGGAATAGAAATGAAAAAAAAATTGCTCGTACCGACATTTTTCTGGCAATTCGTTTTGTGTTTTTCGTATATGTTGACATTTTATATATATTTAAATGTGAAAAAACAACAATTAAAAAAATATTTTGGAAACCGAATTGCCTTGTATAAAAATTTTATTTTTATAACATACTAGCTGGACTCGTGGCGCTTCGCTGCCCCTACTAAAGTGATTGACATGGGAAAATTCACGTAGAAAACTATTTGTATGCAGTCAAAAACAGTTAAAAGCTATAATATAGGTTTTATAGTAGCCAAATTCGAAGATTACTGTACGGCTATAGATATTTCGTACTGTAATATCAGTAATTATATCGTAGCAGCTGGTTAATGTATAAGGTATTCGATTCAAAAGATTACAAATACATTTTTAAATAATCATTGATTAATAGTGGTGATATTAAAAACAAATTTGGATTGACTCTCAATAGGATTATACACTAATATATTTTCTCCAATATTTACATGTTTTTCATTAATCGTTTAAAGACCAACAATCATTCATTCCCATTACCCCAACCTTTATGTCGGTATTCTCAACTGATTCCCCATTATATGGCTGGGATCCCTTCCTCGCTCCGATTGATATCGCTTAGATCCCTGCTGTATGATTCCTGTTAAGGTTTTCAAAAGAATGCATTATCACATTATAATATTTTTACCGAACCTAGATTTAGTCTTGTTCTTAACTGTACATCCCTTAGTATTTTTAAGAAAACCAAGATCAGGTCCGGAGATAGAATTTGTGGCAATTGAGTTAGTCGTTTCCTCTATACATCTTCGAAATTATAGTTTTTGTCATATCAGTTTGATCAACTAAACTTAATACTTAATGGACACATTTTGTTTTCAGTTCAGCTATGATGATAACTCACCACAGATTTCAGATTTTTATAACTTTTAATCCACCATCAGCATTGCTGGTGGTGGTGTAATGTCAATAATTTTCATTTTACATAAATTTTATTAAAATATGTGAATATAATAGTGAGATAACAGCAGACGTTCGCGGAATTACTAAACTGGTGTTTTTTATCATTACTGATTATTACATAATAGGGGAAAAAATTATGGGCCGAAAATTTCTGATTAGGACCAATTTTTACTTCCTGGTAATTTTAAATTGGATTTGTACTTATCTGAATATCATACATACTTTTATGAACAGAAAATGAATATTAGACCAGAGGTATGATTACGGTTTATGCTTTAACTCCTCGTCATCGCGGAATTTTGGAAGTTTTTTTGCCTATGTTACTTCTATATATAGAGAAATTAAATTCAATTGGGAGTTAGTTCTCCCCATTGTTTCACGCAAATTTTTATAGGGATAATGCGTATTTGTAACCAATTTACTCAGGCAAATTTTGAAATGGGAATCTGTAACCCTTCTTAAGATAAAAGCATAAACTGACTATGTTATTTTAGAGTTGGGAGTACTTTTGATGGAATAACTCGACATTTACGCAGAATTTTAGGCGGTTTTTGACTTTTCAAACAAAACTTTTTTTATTCTCTATATTTAGTTCATTTAAATGCAATGGGGATTGCATTTCCCCCTAATGTACTGCGCTCAGTTTTGTATGGATGATGTCTATTTACACCAACGTTGTTCAGACAAATTTTGAAGACGGTATCTCCAGCCGTTCTTAAGATATACGCATATTACATGTTCCGGAATTTTGAGGAATGTTTACTATTGATGCTGTAACTCTGCAACCACGCGGAATTTTTGAAGTGTATCTAGCCTATGTTACTTTCAGGGCATGTCATGACATTCTGTGTAAATCTCATTAACATCTGTTCAGCGGTTTTTGCGTCTATCGGGAACATACACACAAACAAACAAACAAAATTTTTTCTGTTTTATATATATAGATTTCCTCCCACATTTGTGAGTAAAGAAAATTGAATGCAATTTTTTAAATTATCCAAGTCACTTGACAGCAACTTCTTATTTACTCAAGCAAATGTAATGCAACTCAAGTGGCATTTTTACAACAATAAGAACAACAACGACTGACTGATTTCTTCTTTGTTACATTTCGGTATGCATATCACAAATACGCACATACCCAAACACGCTAAAACAAAATTTAAAGAAAAAGTCACATACTGCAAATGTAGGTATGACAGAATTTATTCAATTGTGGAAATGAACATTGGAATGCCACTTCAGAAACACGAGAATATCACAGTGGAACAATTGCATACCAATCTGTTTTATAAAAGAACTGATAAGGATTTGTGCCGAATTTTTAAATTATATTGTTTTATTTAATCGATAGTAAACTAGGACAACGTGTTCAGATTTTTTTAATATTAAAGTGTTGTAAATATAAACATGTGATTATTATTAATTTCTACAAAATAATATTTTTTATGTACCAGCCCAAAACTTTTATACTCAGATTTAAATTTATATCAAAAATTTACGTATTTGTTGACATTTTATATTTATTTAAATGTGAAAAAAAACTATTGACATCAAATGAAAAAAAAAATATTTTCGAAACCGAATTGCCTTGTATAGACGCATGAAGCAAGTTCAAAAGGGAACGATAATAATTGCCGCAAGTAAACTCGCCTAATATAAATCAGGACTACCGTTACTTCCTTAATAATTAACATTTCCAGTAAAAAAATAGCCTTCATCGAATAGTGTTTTTCATTAAAAATTAAAAAAAAGTTAAAACTCTCCATTTCTCATTTCCCGATTATTTGCCACTAACAAGAAAATCCTTTTAATCTCCAGCCAATATTTGATCTCATATTCATCATTTTCCGAATTTTAACATTTCATTAAATCCATTTGAGCAGTTTATATTCCGATGACGTGTAATTTTAATATTCTGTTAACGAATGCCACGCCGATGGGAATTTTTTTCCGTTGTTTTTCCTTTTGCAGTAGCTGAATTAATATTCAATTTCACGTATATGCCGGTCAGTGAATCCACAGTAAAGCAGACAACCACAAGCGTCAATTAGTCGTCAACGTTAAGGCCAACATGGTATTATTTACAAAATGGCAAGCAAGCAAAATGCCATTCGCATTGTCTAAAAACTCATTATAGGCAAAAATTTCAATGTAACAGAGAATAAATGTTAAATTCCAAAGCATAATTAGCTGTCATAACTTCTCAGATGAGTGCGGCGATGACAGGCATTATGTGTGTGTGCGTTATAATGAATCATTATACCCAAAGACCTCATAATGAGTATAAATTCTTGATCAGAATAAAATTCTATGTGTATTTAACCGTGTTCGTCTGTCTGCCTTTTGAAATCACGATAGAGATTGGCAAATTTAAGAGTTGTACATCCATGCACATTCTGGCATAGCCACCATATAATAGTTACACAATATGTTAGGTATTTTGAAGATTATTGTGTTCTACAAGAGGACATTTTTGGACATCCAAATATTCGCTCATGAGATTTTTAGTAGAAATCGACATTCACCCCCAATCACGATTTATTATTTTTAAGATTTTTGTTGGGCATGATAACTCCTCACTGGAACATCGGAATCTGAAAATTCTAACGGTGTTAGAAGGAGTACATATATGGCTCTCGTATGAACTAGGATTATTGACTTTGACACTTTTAAATCAAAATAAATCAGTGAGCAGTATAGTCGGACGGGGCCGACCATATGATTCTGAGCGTGGGCAATATTTCGTGATATTTGCACACTTTTTACCTATTATAGATCAACAACTCCACTTTCTAAGCCTGACATTATTTCCAATTTTTACGCCATGAAATAAAATAAGTGGTCACTTTAGGTTTTGGTTGATTTGACCCTCGGAATATTGACCGATCATCATCTAAACATCCGCTCTAAGTATTTGGTCAGATCCCCTTCACTTGTAAAACATGTGATGTTCTGCGATGTGTGTAGAGCGATTAGAAAATCTGACGAAAATTTAAGTATTCGGTTCATTGCTCCCCCTGATTACAATCTCAACTTCACCGAAAACTATAGGCGTCGTCCTTGACCATAATACGAACTTCATGTACAATTTCAAAGCGATCAGCGCGACATTTCTAATGGAGTAATAGTAATACTATGTACAAAAACCCAAACTAGAGTACATATCAATTTGAAGGTCAACTCTACTTGGATATACTATCAACTTCTCGGGTATATGGCCTTCAGAAGCAAGTATATACGCGCCAGAATTAAAATTTCGTAATTTTTCACACAAAAGTCAAAGTAATTTTACCCGCTAAATAATTACCGATCTTTATCAAAACATGTTCGGACCATAACTGCAGCCTCTGGAGCGCCCAGAAAAACCGACAAAAATTAAGTATTTGGTCCATTTCATCCCCTAAATATTAACCGATCTTTACCAAAAACAATAGGGGTCTTCTTTGGCCAGAACCCATCCTACATGCAAAATTTCGAATTTCGAAGATTGGACGTGTTTACAAATTATAATGGACAGACGGACGGACGGACACACATGTCTAGATCGACTCAGCTAGTCGATATATGAAGATCGGTATACTTAAAGGTGGGTCTAGGACCAATATTTCGCGGCGTTACAAACTTTTGGGGCTGCACAAAGCTATAATACCCTGACAAAATAGTTGTGTAGGGTGTAAAAATTAAATTTTTTGAAACCGAGAATGGGTGAGGTCCCCTTAAAGCAAATATCTAGCGGACATCCGTTGAATATTTGGAACCCAATTATCATGAAGTCGGTCGGAAATATATATGGGCGAAATGGACGAGAATTTATATAAAGGCTATGACTAAATATGAACCAATTTCAGCGAAACTTTTCACAGGTTAGATTATACTAATTTCAGTACGTTTGGTTCCTATCGGCCATTGGGTCCATGGTGCATCATTTACTTAATCTGGAACGAAAACCTATATGGGAGCTGTATCCAAATCTGAACCGATTTGAACAAAATTTGGCATACGTTGGACTACTTAAACTTCAGTACGTTGTGAAACATTTGGTCCCAATCGGCTTAACTTTGGGTCTTTGGTGCACCATTTACATTAAATCGGACGACAATATATACGGGAACTTTATCTAAATTTGAGCCGATTTTCACAAAACATGATTCAATTCACTTAATTCAGTACGCTATGACAAATTCCGTGTAAATCGAAAGATATTTTTAAAAATACATCCTTTAAATCTTGTATTAGCGCCGACAAAAGGTCGTACAATAACAGTATTCCCTTTTTCAGTGTATTAATTTTCCACTTGTTTCTTATTACTCATAAATCGTTTGCATTGCTTATTGGTTTGCTGACATAGCAATTTCCTAAATATTAGACAGTCTGCATATTTTTTTTTCAAGTATTCCCCACCATAGAAAATTTGATAAATTTTTGAAATAAAAAATAAATGGTCTCAATTTTGTTGACATAGGCACAGCATGCACATTATAAATTACTTTTTCCTGTCATGTAATATTTTTCCTATATTTTCCATTATATTTTCCCTAAAAAGCTGCTACTGCTGACTTTACTATTGTTTTGAATACAGGTTTAATATGTTTATCATCAGACTAAAGGTGATTTGTTTATGTTTTGTTGTTGATACGCGAACTTGTAATTATTTTCTGATAATATCAGAGGGTATTAGAATCTATGACGATATGAAGCGACATACAAATCTTATGTTTAGTTATTCAAAGAAGAATATTTCGAATGTGTTTCATTGCAAGAAATTTCCTAGGTTTTATCATATAATGAATGGTAATCTAAATATGTCCCCAAAATATAATATGGATCTGTCTTCATTCTTCCTTGATATACATGAAAAAATCCAATATACCCCGTATAACATTTTTCCACAAGTAAACTTCAAGTTTTAATTAATATGGCATATTTGGTATACGACAATACACACCAGCAGTAATACCACATCTGCAATATTCCTGTGTTGCATTTGCATAACATTTATTTAACTACAAAGATATGTTATTCAGGATATATGCTGCATAAAACAATTTCATTAATACATGAATATGTGAGTTTGTATTTATTGAGCTTGTATTGGATCATCAATGCTGAAATAAGCCCAATTTCATTTAATGGTTTGGTGGAATTATTGGCCATTTGTTGTTTACTGCCTTCGGCATGAAATACATAAAGTTAAAAAAAAATGTTCAATCTTATACTCGACAATAGCATACTTAATCTTACCGGATATAAATAAATTGTTGTGGCAGACATATGGTCTGTTCCAATACTTTTTTAATAGTAAAGCTAGTCAGAGTACAAAATAATTTGAAAAGTTCTGGAACGCAAATATAGTAAATATGCCAAAAGAAGATGGCAATACTTCAAAATCGACATAAAAGCCAATCAGAAGTAGGCATTCCTGTTTACCATTTTTACTCGGCCAAATTTCTCGGGTAAAAAGTTTAAAAAGAGAACTCCATTTTGTTTTTTGCTCTCTTAAATTTGATTCAATATTTTACCAGCTTTGTGGTTTCAGGAACGGTTTTTGAGTAAATAGTTGCAAAACTTGTAAAATTAATAGAACGGAACTATAAATATCAACACTTTTGTGCGTTATTTTATATTTGTATGTAAATTTTGTTTATGACTCTTGTGACGCCAGACATTATTTTTCAGTCTGAATGATTAAAAAACCTACGAAATTTAATAAATGTGCTAACGATGAAAGCGTCTGACATGAAATGACAATGGATAGTGTGGTAAATTATGGTTCCATCACAATTCCTCTTTTCGGTTAATAAAATGTTCGCTGGGATGTCAATAGCTATTTTTAGCATATTATTTTTCGAACATTCTGAAAATTGTATCTAGACATGAATCTTTTTTGGTGCCGATGTGTCTCGGATAACACCTGTTACATTCCCTGCCTTGTCTCATATGGACTGTTTAGCGAGCCACCCACATAAATTGGCGTAGCTTAGAGATAGTATCTGGGCCTTGCAGTCGTAAGGACCAGAGTTCAAACCCGGCTAACACCAATCCGTCTTTTTTAATTTTTTTATTTTAACTATTTTTTTTCTATTATACCGTTAGTGGAGACTTAGACTCAGCTAATAATTTCTATGTATTAGTGAGAATGCACTCAAATGTGTTCTAAAACATACTTAGCTCTTCTCTAATTGACTTATGTACCTTTGCTTAGTGGTGAACAGTAATTAGGTTGTTTTACGATAGTATCATTATGCTGCTACAAAATCTCTTCCTTCTTTCCGTTGCTGACCATACAAAGATCAAACACGCATATCAGAAACCAAAAAAAAAAAATTCTTTGTCATTTAAAAAGAAAAATTTAAAGTGAAAAAATAAGTGATTTTAATCCGCAAAATCCTTTAGTCTAATTAATTAATGACTAAATAAAATAAATTATCACTTTAAAAGCGAACTAATATTCGTAAAATTTTTGTGGAAATTTTTGCAAATTCCCAAAAAAAGTCATCAATCGAAAAACGCTGACATCTAAGTAAATTTACAAATTTTTACAACAACATTTTCCGAAAAGCAATTAAATTTCCAAGACGATTGCAATTAATACCACCTTTAAGGCAACATTTTCCGTGAAACAAAAAAATCCCCATTGGGATTTTAAAAAAATCAGTGTCCGTCATCATTAAATTACTGTCACCAAATTTTCCTTGGCATATTACCACCACTATCCGAATAAAATATCTTGATGCTATTGGTACAAATAGATATTCCTCAACAACATTTGTAACAAAATCTGCCACTGTGCGAGACATCACGTGTCAAGCCAGACACGCACCAGACAATTGGATTTACGATATTCGAATTTACTACGTGCTAAAAATAGAACTGCAACATACAGGCGTCTCGCTTGCACATTGCACAACACGTAGATCAGCATTGGAAAGGCAGAGCACAGAGATCGTGTGCAAAAGCATTAGTTAAGAAGCCGGCTACACAACAGCTCAGTAGCCTAGGCAGCAAAAAGGCACTGCTACCAACCATAAGGTCGCGGGTTCGACCCCCGACATCGGCAACAGCATTATTTATGAAATTTAAAATCTAATATTTAGAACTTATAAAATCGCAAAACATGTATCGCAAGTATTCATAAAATTTTGATCATCATGTTCCCCCTAAACATATGCAAACATTTACCTTAACATATTAAAATTCCTTACAGTTCCATCATCACACACATAAACACACACATACAACACCAGTTCATCGAGGCCTCGACGATCAGCGTAAATA